>NW_023596420.1:41704499-41742742 GCF_011947565.3 Pollicipes pollicipes | reverse complement strand
CCATCCGATCCCGAAACTCCCGGTCAACGGTAGCATTTTGCGGCGAAAGCAACAACGCCCGGCACGGTCCGTCCTGGCCTCTGACATTCCCTGACCTTTAGCGTGGCCGCTGCCGCCGGCCGCCGGCCACCGCAGTCAGGGGCAAACGGCCAGCGCCTGAAGCTCGCCGCGTAAAACCCACGCCGCTGGGGATGGGTGGCTTGGTGACGGGAACAAGGACTGGTTCGCATGTTGGCGATGGTGGTATGCTGGCCTGGGGTGTATGCGGTGTCCGACCGCGGCGGGTCGGGGCGAGCCCGGTCGGCACAGCGAGGCGCGCCGGTCTGACGCGGGGAGGACCGCCAGCCCGGCCGGCGCCGACGGCGTCCGGCCAGTGTACTCACGCCGGTATGGGGAACGGCTGGCTGGTGTACAGGGCGGCCGGTACGTTGCTGTCGTACGCCTGTACGCCGGGGTTTGTACTGCTGTCGGCCTCACGCACGCCGGTGGGGGGCGACTCGATCTGTGGACACACGGCACCACCGTCGACACCAGCCGCATACCAGACAGCGGCAGCGGTGCAGCACGGGGTGCAGGGCGGTCGGTCCACACGCAACACAGGGCTCCATCTTCGGCCTGGGCATGGACGCCGTGGCAGAAGAGTGCAAGGTGCAAGGTGGTGGTGAATTCGTTGTGGCAATGCTTCAGCCCAAGGCTCCACGGCTAAGACAACACACAACAGGAGTCCAGTTCGGTCGTTTGAGCTTTTTCGGGCTGGAACACCGTCGTTTATACGATCGGTCCAGGCCAAACAGACCCGACTTCGTTTGAGCAGGCTTAATCCGCTTGCTTCGACGTAACGAGCTGGTTCCCGGATTTGAATGTTGACAGTGCTGACGGAAGGCTGAGTATCTGATACCCTTATGTAACACCACTAAAGTATTGCATTAAGCGGCGGCAATATTGGCGCGGAAAAGCGCAAAAACGGCCTACTGTCCAGAGCGCGCCTGCAACGGTCACCTGAAAACCACATTCCTGCGCAGAAAACTTACTCGAAAGGACATTGCGGGGAATCAGCATTTCGAAGATCATATAGATGCGCGGGAAACATGGCATATCAAGTGTGTGAGGAGGCGTACCGATTCCCCATGCGACCACAATGAAACACTTCACTTTTTGCACTTTGCACACACAAGTGCTTTCACGGACCAGGCGACAGCGTGCGGGACCGTACGGACCGCACGACTCTGCGACGGCCGACGCAACGCCAGCCTGCGACTGGTCTCCAGCTGGCCGGTCAGCTCGCGCGAGCCCTGTCCTCGGACGGCGAGCACCTGTCACCAAAACGTCACCAAGTAGCCGCGAACACACAAACACCGCATGCCGCTGCCACAAGCATAGCGACGACCCCTCCCCCCCCCCCCCCCCCCCGAGAGGACCGAGGCGGCAGCTGCGTACCGACCGGCACGGACGGCAGGTGTCGCAATACGCGGGCGGAGGCGGAGGTGGACGCGGCTGTCCCCGAGGCCCCCTGCGAATAGCCGGCCACGCCGAACCCGATCATAGAGGACGGCCAAGGATGCCGCCGCGGCCGTGTGACCCCCACAGGAACAACCTCCCTCCCTCCCCCCCCCCCCCGGCACATACACACACTTGTCGTGACCTTGACCGGGACCCCACGGCCGACTGGCGGCACTCGTGGCCCAGACGTGCCGTGGCCAACTGGCATCGCTCCCGGCCGGCGTGCAGCTACCATCGACAGAGGATGACTCTGACCAGGACACCGCGCCACCCGCTGGCAGTGAGTGATTACTCACCGGGCTACGCCGTGCCATCACCAGTGCCCCCCAGTGGCGAGACGGCGGCCCACACGCACGCAGGTCGACGAAACCCCATCGCTTCTGTCGGTGGATCCTCACCCCAGCCCGACACCCGAGGCGTCGGTTACCTCACTCGCGGAAATCGACACGCCGGTGCTGAAGGGGCGGCGACCCAGAGAGACCGCCGGCGCCGCGCGCGACGCCGGCCGGACCCGGACGCGATGCAGCGGGCGGGCACAAAGCCCTCCCCCACCCCTTACTACCAGCGTAGCTAATCCCACCGCACAACTTTTCCGCAACATCCGGGATCAGCGCATCAGGTGGCAGCGGAGATCCCAGCGAGGAGACTCCAGTCGTGTCATCCGACCCACTGCCGCTCGGTCCGGCTGGCCCGTGACAGGCCAGGCGGCGGGCTTCCCCAGCCGCGCCAGCTTCCCGCGGAAGATTCCTCCCGCCGGTCTCGCGTGGATGGCACGGGTTTCCCGCCCACCGTGACACAGCCGCGCCACGCTGTGATGAGCTGTGACGTTTACTGAGAAACGTGCAGGAACGCTGCTTCCAAAAACGTAGGTAGCGTTCACTTCGTCAACGCTCCCTTTGAATGAAAAGTGACGCGCGGAACTGGACGTCCCAGGACTCGGCGCATACCAAGCAGCGTGCAACGACAACAGGCATGGCGTCCAACAGCGACGAACACCATCGAGTCTGTCGTTCGGTCGGCGCGCTGTCCGCGCCTGCGTGCCGGCCTCGGCCGCCGGCTCACCCTGTGCTCCTGCTGACTGGGCTGGCTGGTGGGCGTCTTGCCGCGCGCCTCGTCGGCGGCCGGCGCCGCGGCGCCGCGCACCGCCTCTTGCCGAGTGGCGTCTGCGACACGTCCTCGTCCCGCGCCGGCTCGTCCGGCGCCAGGCTTGAGCAGGAAGAGTGCGAGCGCGCCGAGCCGGGCCGGTGCCTGCCGGGGGGGGGGGGGGGGTGAGGTCAGGGGTAGGATCAAGGCGCCGCGGGCGGCATGACAGCTGCTCAATGAAGGCTGCTCAATGCAAGGCGTTCACGCTCGTTATGGCGTGTGCTGCTAGCGACCCCACAAGACTCGGGTTCACAGCAATCATGCGCCAAAAGAATGGCGATGACCCAACCAGAGAAATTCTGAGCCATCTCAACACATCAACGGTAACGTATGGCGACATTCAAACATCTGTACCACCAACGATCGCGTGTGCCTACACCACTATCGCAGTTGAACGTCTCCTTCGATGCCAGGAGTGCTGAAGTAATTGAGTCAATATCTGGGAGCCACACCAATAGCACAATGCCCCGTAGTCATAATCACGAGAGCAAGGACGCGTCACCAACACAAGCGCTTGTGACCAAACCAAAACGAAAACAATTCCTCCAACAGATAACCCTTCTCTTACTTTGGTACCGACCCAAAAACAGGATGATGCACCCCATTTCGGGACCTCGATGCCTAACGAAACACACAACTTTGAACGGCACAAGACAAGGCATCCCACCAAAATAGAACAGACATGTCACGCATCATCACAAGCACACCAAACGAACACCATTGCCCAGCGACAGCGCGCACATCACTAGCGATCAGCTGGTCTCCCCCTCCAGGCAGCCATCGGGGCGCGACCCGACTTACTTGCCTTGGCGCCGGCGGCGTCCTCCCGCTTGCCCTGCCTGCTGTGGCGGTCCGAGTCCCTCCGGCGCCTCTTCATGCCCGCCGGCGACACCCTCACCAGCGCGCGGCGGCCGCTCGCTGCGCGCCGCCCTCCCGCGCCGCGCGGGCGGCTGGCCGCCTCGTCGCGGCGGCGCCGCGCGGCCGCGTCGGCTCGTCGCGCGTCCGCTGCTGGGCAGCCTCCTCGCGCGCGGCCGGTGCGCGCCGGCGCCGCCTCCCCCCTGAGCCCCACTGCGCGGCGTCGCGTCGTGTGGCGTGACGCGCCCCGGTTCCGCTGCTGCGCAGCCTCCTCGCGCGGCTCGCCGGGCGGCGGCCGCGTCACAAGTCGCTTCTCGATGCGGCTAGCGCAGCACCGGCACGCCGCTCTGCCGGCTGAGCGGCGGCAGCGGCACGGCCGGCGCCGCCAGCACGGCCAGCCGCACGGCCGCTGCCGGCGGCTGGCGGCGGTGGCGCCGGCGCCGAAGCCACAGTCACAGGCGGTGCCGCGGCCGGGCGGCGCCGAAGCCGGCTGGCGGCGGTGGTGGCGCCGGTGAGGCTTGCCCCTTCGCTGCGCTCGCTGGAGGTGGTCGGCCGGGTCCGCGCGGCGTGCCCTCGCTTGCCGCTGATTCCGGCGTGAGACACAGACGGCTGAAGGTGGCCTTCTTGTTGGCGTCGCTGGTGCCCACGCCGCTGGCGTCCAGCTGGGTGGCGAGTCCCGAATCGGATCGAGTCCGAGTGGTGGGCGGCGGCCAGAACGCGGCTCTGGATCTTGGGCGGGCCTCCTCGTCGCTGCTGGCTGCCGGCTGCGGCGGGCGGCGGCGCGGCGCCGGCGCCGGGGCCTCGTCGTCCGAGGACGAGTCAGACGCCGTGCTCAGCAAGCTCGCGCGACTGGTACTGCGGCCTCGCGCGCGGCCGACGCCCGCGGCGCCGCCCGCCTCGCGCCCGCGGGCCGCCGGCGCGGGCCGCCTCCAACGCCGCCGGCGGCGGCCCCTTCGGCTGCCTTTGGTCGGCACGGACTGCGTCGCTGGCCGCGGGCGGGCGGCGGCGGCGGCGGCTTCTGAGCGGGGCCTGCTCCTCCTCCGAATCGCTGTCGCTGGCGGCTGCCGGCGGCGGCCCGCCGCGGCGAGGGCTTCAGCTTGACACGCGGCCGGCCGGGCCGCCGCGGCGGGCCGTCGAGCACGGCGGGCGGCGGCGCTCGCCGTTTGGGAGCGCTCCAGCTTCTCGCTGTCACTCTCGCTGAGCGCGGAGAGGCGCGGCCGCGGCCTCTTGCCGCCGGTGGTGGAGCGCACGCTGGCCGAGGCGGCCGGCTCGGCCGGCGGCGCGCACTCGTCCTCCGAGGACGAGGACGACTCCGACATCTCCATCGACACGGGCCCGTCCGACAGTGTGATGGAGTCGCATTTTTCCACCTGCAGGACAGCGGCGGCGTCAGGACAAGCCGCGACGACAGCAGTACGGAAGCGCAAGGACGTTGCCAGAGAGAAGGACGTTGCCAGACAGCTCACGCCCAGTGAATACGCATAGCACAATCCTGCTGTGTCCGTGACAAAATTGCATGATAAAATGAAGCGTTTAATTCATCACATTTGGGGAAATCAATATTAGAAGGACCAATTCATTATTCTGTACGGCTGATCGCTACATCAGACACCATCACACTTCTCATATCAAAACGTCGAGAGGCAGCGGACACCAGAGCTGTAACATCATGGCTCGGCTGTCGGGGAGGCGCCAAGCTGTCGCGGAACGCCAAAAAAGGTTTCCGTCAGTACCGGAGCGTTCAGATCAGGCCACTGGACTCCACGGGACGTCACACAAACAAAGACAAGCTCACGGCGGAAAAGCTGAGAAGCTGAGAAGAAGAATTTGGTGGCTCCCTGACGGTACGCCTGTCGCCACAGGGGCCAGTCTAAGCGATCTCCTTCCTACTCACAATGTGCACGAAGCGTGCGCAGTCGGCCAACTGTTGCGGAACTCCCCAGCGGCTCCGTCAGTTACGCACGCCCAGTCGCTCTAAACTCTCCGGCCAAACTTCTGCCGTCGGGGAGTGGGCCGTCCCGCCGCGGGCGCCGCGGGGCGCTGCGACGGTGCCGACGCCTCGGAACCAGGACAGACGGCGGCTCCGTGGCGTCGCTCGAGCAGCGCTGGGAGCCCGGCAGCGGCCACGTGGCGCCGCGAAGCCGCGGAGGAACGCCACCGTGGCGCCCCTCGGACCGCGTGTAACAGATCGGCTCGGTGGGAAGGCGGTCCCAGAGCTCCAGCCGAAAATCACGAGTGTGGGATACCCCGGGTCACACCTGGCGCTTCTCGCCAGATCGGCCCGCACATCTGCACACTGCATGCATTCCAACGACTTGCCCTGACGCCTTCCTCGAGCGCGCTCAGCTGTCGGCCAGGTCAGCCCTACCTCGCACGAGGACGCCAGCCTCCAACCACGCCGGCTGGCTCCCGACCTCCTCTCGCCACACGGAGAGCTTCCGCAGCTCGACCGCGACGACTCTGCGATCAATAGCACGGCGGCCGCCGCAGCCGTCCGGCCCAGTGTCCGGCCCAGTCCCCGTGTCGACTGTTTACGGGGCCATGATGAACGCACACTGGAAATTGCCCGCGGCGCAGCGGCAGGACATCTCGCGGCGTAAAAACAGCCGGCGACGGCCGGCTGCCGCCCGCGCCGCGCCGACGTCCAATCGAGTCGCACAAAGCGGCGCCGGCGGCGGCCACTTTTGGCGGCGTGCCGGGCGCGGCCGAACGGTCGGCCGACGGCGGCGCTCCATCTCCCGCCGAGTTGAGCGTTCGGTGCTTGCGCCTCGGCCCCGGCAATGCCAGGCCGGACTGACGGGACCGGCGGCCAGCGTGGGTATATAGCGGCAACGGGCGCGTCAAGGTCTACGGCGCAAGCTATGCGCTTGCAAAGGGGGGGGGGGGCCAGCGCGTGGAGTGATCATGAACATACTCATGATCACGTGGATTGGCTAATGGGGAGAATTACCCCGGCACAGAAAGTACCGTACATTGATCGATGTGGTTGGTTGCCATGGCAAACCCGCTCATGTGGCACGTGGAGCCGATGGCAAGGACAGAACGGCGCCTGCACACGCAGACCGCCCGTTCACCACCACTGGCTGGTTCCTTCCCGGATGACGCCGACTCATGACGCCGTCAGTGCGGCGGAGCAGCGCCGGCAGAGGGAGGTTCAAACGTCGGCAGGGGCCAGCACACTCTAGGAGCGCTCGGCGACTGTGCAGGGAGATCACCGGCGGTCAGGGGAGCTTGGCGGAGACAGGCGGAGATCAAAACGGGTCGGCAGATATCGGCAGAGGTCAGCAGAAGTCCGCCAACCATCGGGGGTTCAGCCGCGGCCCCTGTCCAGGGCCAGCAGATATCGGCGGAGGTCAGAAGTCCGCCAGCAACCGGAGGTCAGGCCGCGCCCTGTCCATGGTCAGCAGAGGTCGGCAGAGGTCAGAAGTCCGCCAGCCGCCGGAGGTCAGTCACGGCCCTGTCTAGGTCAGCAGAGGCCGGCGCCGGCCTCCTCACCTGCGAGACGAGCTCCTCGATCGAGATGTCGTCGCCGTGCCCGTTCAGATCCAGCGTCTCGGCGCTGCTCGGCCCGGCCGGCTCGCTGCTGTTGGGGAACTCGTGCGGCGACAGCTGGAACGGTCCGCGCGCGCATCAGCGCGTGGCTCGCCCGGCTGGGGTCACGAGCGAGTCACAGGGTCGCGTCAGCGCGTGGCTCGCCCGGCTGGGTCACGGGCGGGTCACAGGGTCGCATCAGCGCGTGGCTCGCCGGGCTGGGTCACGGGCGGGTCGCAGGGTCGCGTCAGCGCGTGGCTCGCCCGGCTGGGATCACGGGCGGGTCACAGGGTCGCGTCAGCGCGTGGCTCGCCCGGCTGGGTCACGGGCGGGTCACAGGGTCGCGCCAGGGCGCGGCGAGCGACGGGGCACCTTCACGCCAACCCACCGGTGGGGGCCGCCACCCGATCCCACGGCGCGGCGCACGTCGGCGCCGTGCGGCGGCCGTGAACGGCACGACAGGAGGACGCCGTGCTGTTTGGATACGGCGTGCGATCCTGACCGGCGTCACAGGACGTGGTTCTGGCCTCGGTGGTTGCGCCGGGACAATGCGGGCCCGGCGGTGTTAATTTTCGGGCTGTCACAATGTGCGTGGATTTGAGGGTCTCAAGGTGAGGCCTACGTGAGCAGGATGTAGCTCAATCACAGACTAAGTCAACAGGTCACCTAGTTGCGAAGAGGGTCACAGCGAACGGCGGTCAGGTTAGAAGGGCGTCGCAGGGTAGCGACTCTAGTCCAACCAATCCGTGATTGGTAGACTGTGGCAAAGGTCAGCATGCATAAATCACTAAGTTCAGGGAGCAGCTTTCCGTAACGTCAGGGGTTGACGACGAATATCCCAACCCATCACGCGTCTCAGCTCTCAGTTCACTTCACCCAGTTCAAAACAACGGGGTCACACTTGAACAAAATCCTGAGCTTGTCACTGGGAACATGGGCACTGACTGGCCCAAAGCCACAGACAAACTTTTGTTCCTGTGTTCGCGCATAACCGCTTCCCTGACATCGCAGCAGCTCAACCAATGCCGCGGTTGGGCCGCTCAGCCCGCCCACGCCACGCGCTGCCCAAAACGCGCCGACCGCCGGCGTGGCGACCGTCCGCCCCGGCGGCCGGCCGGCGGCGGCGCCACCGTCGGCGGCTACCTTGCGCGCCGGCGTGTCCTCGAAGATGGACGAGACGGGCGTGCCGGCCGGGTCCTTGTTCATGATGGAGCGCAGGCTCCACTTCACGCCCGCGTTCGCGCCCGGACTCTCCGAGCCCTCCTGGAACGGCAGGCGCGCGACGTCACGGATCGCGGGAACTCCGGCCGGCTCGGTCACCGCCGACACGACCGGGGGAGGGGAGCTCCGGGGAACGTGAGGGGAGGTCGGCGCACGTCGCCAAGACCGGCCACAGCGGCGATAGCCAGCAACGTCAATAAATAGACCGGTCACCACGACGTCACGGCTGCTGCTACCGACCCCGGTTTCGACTTCCCACACGCCAGCTCATGTGGCCAGTCCACCCACACCGGTCCAGTCACGCAGAAAAGAGACCGCAGGCGGTTAATCCTTGGCCAACGACTGCAAACTGGTGTCCTTGGGGCTTTTACGACGCACTCAATTGCTGAGGCTATATGGCGTCGCCTGTCTCCCACCCTGGCCGGAAGGGCGGGCACCGCAGGGAATCGAACCCCGCACCTCTGGTTTCCCAGACTGCAAACTGGTGACCGTCGGCGCTGCCTCACCATAGTCTAACACCGGCGCACATGGGGTTCGCTGTGGACCCACACAGAGCCCGTCTCCCGCTACCCTACCACAGCCGACCGCACCGCGCCGGCCGAACGAGAGCGGCACCGGTCGGCGCCCCGCGTTCGCAGCGGTTACAGTCTGGAGCGACGAGATACGGCGGCGGAGCGCACGAGGGCACGACAGAGTACGGCGGGCACGGCCGGCGCGGCGGCGTACAGCAGCGCCTGGCAGGGTACGGCAGGCTACAGAGTACATCGCGGGACAACAGGACACAGCGGGGTAAACCGGGTAAATCGAGCCCGCCAGGACGTCGCAAGACGCACGGGGTACGGCGGAGCGGGGCAAGGCAGGGCAGAGCGTTCTGGTGACCGGGGCGCGGCTCCTTCCGCCCGCGGACCGCCGTCAGGCACCGCAAGGCAGGCGGATGGTGTGCGGCCTATTCAACCTGGTGGGGCTATGCAGAATCGAGTTGCAGGCTGGAAATCGGCGAGTAATTTTCGTATAGCCTGGACGTGAGATGCAAAAATCGAGAAGTGAAGTGACCAAAGCTTATCGAATTAAATGTACAAAATTCCCGACGCATACCACAGCTATCATCTGCGACGTCACAATGTTACAGATGTATATTTTACTGCATGTCACAGCTCTCCAACGAGCACTACGCACCAGGTCATGCCATAAGGGTTACGCCACAGAAACGCTAATAGTGCAACGAACGTTACCGGCACGCGCCGAATGATGAACGTTGTGCCAATGATGAACGTTGCCGGCACGCAACGTCCCGAATGTAGCGAACCCGGCTGTTCATTTTCCCCTGATCCATCACTCCACCATTCGCGCGGCGGGTGCGGCGGACGCGGCGGGCGCAGCGGGCGCGGCAGGCGCCGCTGCCCGGCGCCCCACCGAGCGTCTGAGAGCGGCCCGTAGCGCCTAATGGCCGTCCCGTGCCCGGGCGCCGACCAACAGCGTGCGTCCGGCGCACGCCGCCGGGCAGCGGCCGGTCCGTGCAGAGGTCGCGTCGGGACGGTCGCGTCGGGACCGGGAACCGGATAACGATAGGTGGCTTGGAAACGGGACACAGGGACGACACACGCAGAGACAAGCCTCCAAAAACCACCGTTCAGCGCGGACATCTCGCACAAAAGCCGGCGGTCACAGCGATCACTTTTGGTTCGCACTGCGAATGACAGAGCAAACCATTGTTCCGCATAAAACAGTGCACACAGAGGCGGGGCGGGACCAGCTTCACACGGCAGGAGGGCGCGGAGCACGCCCCAGCAGCATGACCCGCAACTCCGACGACAGGATCGCTGCCGGCGGCATCGCCGGTAATGCGGTGGCGCAGGCCGCCCCCCCCCCCCCCCTCCCCCAACACGGGGGCTTCCGCGGCCGGCTCCGAAGAGCGCAGACGCCAACACCGAGCCCCCACCCCGGTTAACACGCAGGCCTGGGGAGGTGTGAGAGGCCGCCCGCACCAGCCGGGCAACGGCACACGGCCGAGCCGGCGAGACCAGGTCACTCGCCGGCTGAGACCAGGCTGAGACCAGGTCACTCGCCGGCTGAGACCGGGTTGAAACCAGGTCACTCGCCAGACAGAGGCGGCCCCGCCGGAGGCGACACAGTGACGTCACGACCGTGAGTCGTGACCAGTCCTGACAGCCAGACCGACGCAGCACGTAACTAAATAAGCCATGACTCGCGAAAATAGCGCTGGGCTACGTCACCAGCCGCGGTAAGAGCGGTGCTATCGCGGGCCGCTGACGTCACCCGGCTGACTCCGGCGCCGCGACAGCACACACACGTGCACACCACGACACACTCGTACACACGACACACGACACGCACGTGCACACCACGCCGTCGTAGGCATAACACACGCCGACACAACACCAGTCCCGTGGAGAACGGCGTACCTCTGGTGCTCGTCAGATCGGTGACCGGCCAGCAGACAGGCGCCAGTACGCCAGCGTCGTCACGCCGGCTGAGGGCCGTCCGACCTAACCGCGTGACGAGGCCCGCGCATCACACCGTCACGGAACGCTCGCCTCGCCGCGTCGCAGCTGGCGTGGAGGTTGCCGGCGACTGCGAACCCCTTACCTGGCCCGGCGCCCAGTGCCGTGCTCGTCCTGCGTCTCGATACCGTGACCTGGCCCGTGAACACCTCCACTCACCTTCCGCTCGGCCGGCGTGGTGGGCGGCGGAGGCTCGGGGCTGGGCACAGCGGCGCGCCGCTCGTCCGCCGACTCCTCCGACTCCGACTCCGAGTCCGAGTCGCTGGACGAGCCGCTGGAGGCCGCGCCCGGCCGCGCCGGGGCCGCCGTCCTCGCCGGCGCCGCCGGCGTCATGTTCGCCTCGCTCGCGGCCGCGGGCGACGGCCGGCTGTGGACATCCGAGCGCGACCGTCAGAGTTCCGGCCGGCCAGTGCGCGGCAGGGGCGACTCCGATCTCCCCCAGGCCTTCCACACATCGGGCGGATGATCGGTTCCAGCGCGGGCGCAAGGCGTCCGGCCGGCCGGCGGATCAGTGATTAATGGAGAATCAATGGGCGGCGCGCGACAGCTCGTTTCCTGCCGACGGAGGCGGGCAGAGGCAGATGGCAGACGATGAATGCGCACACTCGTAGCTTGTTATCGCTAAAAGCCGCCGGCGCCAACGCAACATCTGGCTGTGTAGAGCAAAAAAAACAAACCGACAACGGCCAAAAGTGAGCACCCGTACCACCTCACGATGACACAGCATTTACCAACGCTAAAATAAAACCACCAGAGGCAAGAGTCCCATGACGTTGACTGCAGACGAATGCCTGCTTCTAGGGAAATACGTCGCCAGACGGTCGCCAGGGCACGTGGGACCCAGCGACCCGGTGGCCGGCGCCGGAGACAGACAGACGCCGAGGCATTAACGCCTCCCTGGCTGGTCACTACTGACCAGACTGTCCGGCAGCCGAGCCGGAGAGGCTTCGTGCCCCATCCAGCCAGGCCGATCAATGCCACGTGGCTCGGGCGGCGCTGGCGCCTCGTGACGCTGCACGGGGAGAGCATATGCACCGCTGGGCGGGGCTGAATGGGACACCACACCCCCTGTCAGCCCCTCCCAGCCCCTCCCATGGCGGCCGCGCGCCGCCGGCCGACGCCACGCGACCCCACGGCCGGTCTCATACTACTTGTTACATGACTGGTGTCCCTTTACTCAGCCGCGGAACGCTTTGCCCGGCGTTCCGAAAAGACGCTGCCGACGCCCGCACCCTCCCCGAAATCGCGCCCCCCCCCCCTCCCTCTCGAGCAGCGTCGAGCCGCCCTCGTCGCGAACCCATCGGCCCGGATCGTAACCGCGGCAAGTAGCCGAACTGCGGCAGTGAGCGCGGAAACTTCTGCCGCCGGCCCAGCTGGGCCAGCGGCAGAGGCTGGGCTCACACAGGCGGTGAAGCTCTGTGCCTGCCTTCTTCTTCTAATAGCGTGTTGGACCCTTGTGCTGACCTTTCAGACTCATCCCAGCGATTCTCAAGAAGTAGTGTGGCATGCCTAATTAATCGGGGAAGCGGCCGTGTGCCCTATGCACCTACCACCCCCTCTCCTCATCGGAGTGGGGGGGGGGGGGGGCAGCCAGGCACTGTTCCTCTTGACCTCGCTGCAAGGTGCAGATCCAACGAAGCAAATCAAACTCCGCCGCTGGCCGCCCGGCACGCAGCAGCCGATGGCGCAGCGGTGACCGGGGAATGTCAGCAGGTCAGGTCAGGTCAGGTCACGGCATTTCCTCACCCGCCAAACGATCGTCACGTCACGGGTCGAATGCTGCAACCGAGATCAAGTTCACGAACGGCTCGCCTGGAGGATTAACCGCCACGGCACCGGCTGGTGGCCTGCTGGCGTGGCGGCGTCGGCGCGAGCTCCGCGCACGCCGGTCCATCCGCGCACTCCAGCGACGCGCGGTCTACGATCTGGCAACACGTCCCGAGCCACGGCGCAGGGGGCAGCGGCGACCCGTCACCAGCCCGGGCCGAGACACCGGCGGCCAAGTCAGCCCTGAGCGAAGCGGAGCATGCGCCCGCGGGAGACGGCGGCTGGCAACGGGCGGACCCGCACAGCGGCCTGCACAGGCCGAGCGCGCCGAGCGTCGGTCCCGACGGATTAGATTTGTCGACGGTGCCGGGCCGGGCGGAGAGCAGGCGGCTGAGGAGGCCGGGCACGTCACCCGACGTCGTAGCTCATCACGACGTCGACGTCCGCCGGCATCGCAGAAGGCCCGCCGCCGCGCGCGTCTGCGCACCGGCCCGGCGCGCGTCGACCGCCGCCGGGTGGCGGCTGACGCCAGCGAGGATCGCGCCCGGCCGCGGGCGGGAGCGTCACCGCCGGCCGGCTCTGGGCGAGCGGCGGCCAGACGAGAACGGCCGCGGGCAGGAGCGGAGCCGCCGGCCGGCCCTGGGCGAGCGGCGGCCATACGAGACTGGCCGGCTGGACCGATCGGCGCCGGACGGCGGCCGCCGGGCGCCATTACAAGCGGCGGCGGCTGACGCCACGGTCCGAGACGGGCTCAACCAGCCGCCGACAGCTGCCGAGCCGCCCATAGCGACAGACGCCCGTCCGCTGGCACTACTGGGCCGGCCCGCCCGCCGACAGCGGCGGCAGTCGACCGGTAAAACACACGGGCGGCAGCCGCCGTCCACTAGCCGCACATAACCCAGGCATGCGGCGCGCCTGGTACGGCCGGTCACGAGCTCCCAGCTGCGCCCGACCGAGGAAACTAACTGCCTCCTTCGGCAGCCAGGGACCGTTCAGCGCCCTTTATGACCGGAAATATGTCGGCGGGAGGAAGCCGCAGCGCGCGCGTCACTGATAGGAGAGTCGATGCTCGACCACTTTCAATGCCGCCGCGCTCCCCACCCCAACCCGCCCACTACCCACCCCCATCCCCCTCCCCTTCGCTCCCCCGGATCCGACGGAGCGTAGATGGCGCACGTGGCCGTCTGTACGCTGGCGAGTGGCAGCCAGGGACGCTGGACAGCTGACGGTCGGCTGGAGCGACGACACATCGCGTGCCGTCGACGGCGACGGGGACCTGTGCTGCGGCCCCTGCCCATGGCCTTCACGCTGCGACTAGCTATACCTGTCGTGTCCCACAGGACGTAATAGCATCTCGAGGCTGCTCAAGGCCCTTCCATATTCACACGAACCTTGACTCGGGTGGGCTTGTTTCCTTGGCCCTCCAAGTACGGTGAATCGGAGGCGTTTCGAGCAAGCGAAACTGGTCGCTGTAACACACTTATGGCGGGTAAACAAAGATCAATAACAATGGAGTCTGCTGTGACGCTTTGCGGAAAGGCCCGTGCCAACAGAAAGAAAGGGAGGTTTGTGTCTTCTTGTCGGCACTGACTTGCCGCAGACGAAACATTTCCATCATGTGAAAGGCGTCATCCAAGCCACAACACCCAGGCACCTGGCGCTTTCTCTACCTTCAACCACCTGCGACGTCGGCGTAGATAACGCCTAAACCCCACGTTAGGTCTCTAAGCCTTTCACCACTTTCTTAGCATCGCGCTGAATAAAATAACATCTTAGCACCGCTCTGCCCCAGGTCTACAGAGGATCTCACCGCTATGCCCCAGGTTTACAGACCATCTCACCGCCCTGCCCCAGGTCTACAGAGGATCTCACCGCTCTGCTCCAGACCTACGAAGGGTCCCATCGCTTTGTCCCAAACCTGTGCAGGACCCCACCGCTCTGCTTTAGACCTCGGGAAGAGCCAGAACTCTGCTCCAGACCTCGGGAGGAGCCGACATTCTGCTCCAGACCTCGGGAGGAGCCGACGCTCTGCTCCAGACCTCGGGAGGAGCCGACATTCTGCTCCAGACCTCGGGAGGAGCCGACGCTCTGCTCCAGACCTCGGGAGGAGCCGACACTCTGCTCCAGACCTCGGGAGGAGCCGACGCTCTGCTCCAGACCTCGGGAGGAGCCGACGCTCTGCTCCAGACCTCGGGAGGAGCCAGCGCTCTGCACCGGGCCGGGCGGCGGACCCCGCCGCTCTGTCCCGGGCCTCGGCAGGAGCGGCTGCCGCCCGGGCCGGCGGACGGCGATACATCTCGGCCGACACTAATTGACGGCGCGGCGTCATGTGCGAGCGCCGGCGAGCGGCACCGACGCCGACAGATGGACCAATCGCGAGGCTTAGCAGCGGCGGCGGCGGCGGCGGCGGCGGCGGCGGCGGCGGCAGCGGCGGCGGGCGCCCGGCGGGCTGGATGAATGCGGCGGCGGCGGCGGCGGCGGCGCGATTACGTGGGCATGGATGGACGACAGAACGCGGCGGCCGGGTAACGGCGGACACGCCGGCATTAGGGGCTCAGTGGCACTGCCAATCACACGGCGGGGGAGACACGGACACCATGCGATGGCTGCTCTCTTGCGTCGACTGCGTGCGTGTTGTGATTAGATGACATTGGCGTCGTGCGTGATAGCAAATCTACGCCCGAAGCCTGAAAAAATCAGACAACGCGTCGCGACATAGATGGTGCAACCCATACCACGCTCATCACGACGCTGGCAGGCGCGTGGGTGTACGGCTCCGCGCGCGGGTAGATCATCGTGCACCACGCACGCACGCACGCACGCACACATGCGTCACGCAACGCCAGCCGCTAGCGGACCGCCGCCGCCGCCGCGCCGCTGCATACGGCGCCGCACTCCAGCCGGATCAGAGCACTGGCTCGCGGTCCATCTCGCAGTCCCACAGCCATTCATCAGACCCATCTCGCAGTCCCACAGCCGCGCACTCGAACGGCGACGACCAGGTCGGCGGCGCGGCTGGGGGCGCGGCGGCCCGGCTGACCGGCCCGGCGGTGCCGACATCGGCCGGGCCGCCGCCTGGCGCCCGTCACTATCGGGACCTGTGATCGATTCGGACGGCCGCCGGCCGTTACGCAACGGCGGCGGCCGCGGACGGCTCCGGCGGCCGCAGCTTCGCATGGCTCGGCGGGAGCCGGCGCCGCCGAGGGTCACGAGCTTGGGAAGAGAGTCGTAGGGCCGTGGGAGCCCGGCGACAGGTGGGAGGACGCTTGGGAGACGGAAGTGGTAGGTGAGAGGATTGCGAGAGTCAGTATGGGGCGATGGGCTGGGGCTTCGCCAGTTGAGAGGCTTCTGATGCTGGGGCAGAGCGGTTACTCTGAGATGGAAGTCAAGACGTGAAATAGCCTGCGGCTCAGGCTGAGAAGATCGGGGAAAGCCTCCACACGTAAGGCGCTGAGAGCCAGCGGAACGCTGTGTGTGTGCGTGCGTGGGTGTGCGTATGTGTGTGTGTGTGCGTGTGTGTGATGAAGGCCGGGGAAGTTGGATGACCAAAGGCAGCTGGGAAGGTTTTGGGCAAATATTTGAGGAGGATGACGCTGGGCTACAACTGACACTTAGTTCGCTACAGGTTCCTGAAAACTCGTCGACACCGTGGAAACCTAAAGCGATGTCGCAGAAACGACCCCACAAAAAGTCCGGGCGGATTACCTCCGGCAGCAGAGGCCTCACTGCTGCGGAGCCCAGGGAAGCCGTACATGGTCCGTCATAGGGTGATGGGCGCTGCGACACCGCACGCAGACGGCAAGGTTGTCACGCGGCGTGCGGGTCAATATGGCTGTTTTGCTTCCTCTGAAACAATCCTTCCGGGTGACCGGCAGCACAGACTGGCAGGCGTCGTCTGCGTTCGCCTGCGTGTGTCCGCCTGCAGCGCCAGGCTGACAGTGTTTTGCCGTGCTTGCTGCGCAGCAGAGGACTTCGTGCTGGGCGCGGACAGACAGGTGCTGTGATATGCGAAGAAGGTCGGCGCGGTGCTCGGTCGGCCCCGGACAGCTGTCGGGCGGGGGGGGGGGGGGGGCGTGTCGGCAGGCGAACGGGCCGCCACGCCGCCCCATCGATCGGCGCCGGCCGCACCGTCGAGCTGGCAAATCACCAGCGCTGGGTGGCGGTGGCGGCGGCGGTGGCGGCGGTGCTGGCCGGCCGAGCTCGCCGCCGCCGCCGGGGCGCACGGAACCGACGACCGGCCCGCCAGGCTCGCGGGCGGTCAGGGCCGAGCCATGGCCACGGGAAGGAGCACGAGCATCGCCCGTTATCGCAGCCCTCAGCGCGCGGCTGGCCTTCGTGCGCCGTGTCCGGCCGGCCGAGAACCTCAACGATGCTCGCACGGCTTACGCGCGTCTATAGTTCGTGGCTTGTTGTGGCGATTGACGAAACATGTTCCAGTCACCGACGTCAATAACAGCCTACTGAGTGGGGGATTTATGATCCGCTTCGGAGCCCAGTCAAATTCATCGTGATTTGCAGACGAGACTTGGTTTTCAAGCGGCGAAGGCTTTGCTGGCAGATGGGCGCGAGACAATGGGAAGATTATGCGCGAGCGGTTGCCATTCGTAGCGCGTAAGTGCTTCGTACTTTCCATAAATCAGAAGATAAGCCTAAGCATCTCTTAACAACAAGAACTCCCAAAACATTCGCAAAGTGGACGAGAAAGTGGCCGTTATTAAGACGGAAGGCTACCGACGCGCAAAAAAAACTTGTCAGCATAACTAAAGGCTGAGGGAATCCAAACACGAGTGAGTCGGGTACTGCGCAAATTAGCTCACAAGCCACGTGTGGTTCTCAAATTGAGCTGGGCGCGCGTGTGGCGTGTCACACATGCGCGAGCCGCCACCGCCATTTGCGAGCTACACGCGTCGCACACACCATTCTGTCATCGTTCGAACCAGGCGAATTTGGACACCCAGCCTAAAATGTCATCGTCCGTAAGTCGGGCGTGTGTGATGATGGTTTGAGATTTTAGGGTGCATCAAATTTAGTCGACATCAAATGTCATATCGGGCCCGGTCTGGCGGGTCTCTCAAACTGGGAGCCATTCGTAGCGGCCGGTGACGCGGGCAGTCGCGTGTCGCGAGACGCTACCCGTCGCGTGCGGCGCCTCCCAGCCCGACCTCTGGCGGCCGCGCGGCGCGGGCGGCGCTAGCGTCGCGCCGGCGCCGGCTGCCGCCGCTACAGTCCGTGACGTCACGATTCGGGCGGCCCGTGCGGTCACGGCAAGCCGGCTGGAGCGCGGGTGCGGGGAGCTCAAGGACAAGGGCGCATGCCACCCCCAGCCGGCGGGCGGCGGAAGCCAGGCGTCACAGATCACCGGTGCCGGGCACACCGCCGAGCACCTCCGCCGCCGCATCGCTCCGAGCCGGCACGCGTGACGTCACGCCCAAAGGTCGTCGCTCGACCCGCAGGCGCCGCCCGCCGCGCCGCACGACTGAGACAAGACAGGACAAGCCGCGGCCCCGGGTCCGCACATTGGCGGGGTACCGGCGGAGGGCCGACGGCGCTGCGGCTCACGCGACGGCGAATGGCTGCCGGCGGCCGCGCCAGCTTCGCCGCAGACGCGGCAGCGGCCACCTCGCCCAGAGGGCCAAGGCGTCTCTGGCTCGCGCCGCGTGTGACACCCCAAGGGCGACCAGCGACTGACTGACGCCACATAGCGAAGAGGAAGCCACTCCGCGAAGCTCCCCTCTCACCGACTCAGGGCTCACGCCAGTAAGCCAGTCCCCGAAGCTCCCCTCCCACCGACTCAGGGCTCATGCCGGTGCGCCAGTCCCCGAAGCTCCCCTCTCACCGACTCGAGGCACACGCCAGGGCCCACAACGACCCACGTCCGACCGAGGGTCACGCACCCGGGCGGGGGCCGACCCGACCCCGCCCGGTCACGCAGCGGACGCGGGTCACGGGGAGCTGACCCGGCCGCCGGCAGGGGCCGAACGCAGCCGGCGCGCGCGACCCACTTCTCTCGCCGGAGCAAGGTTATCTCATGTCATCTGGCCGGTTCTCACCAGCCGTCGCGGTCAGCTTGCTCTGCGACCAGCCGAACCTGCGCGGTGTCGCCGAGCGAAATTCGGACACCGGAACAGCCGAATGCCTCGGCGGGCGGTACGTCCAAGCGTCAGCTGCACACAGGCCTTTAAGAAGTCTGCACAAACAAGGCCGATGATCACGGGCCTGGTAGACTGGATTTTCCGTGCCGCTGCTTTGTTTACGGCCGAAACTTTGCCGGCGCTTAGTTACGCACATCTCATTAACGAAGCTAATCTCGCAGCCGGCGAGCGCGGCGCCCCGCGGGGCTGCGCGGCGTCGCACCGCTACCGCGCTTACTCCTCCCCAACGAGGACCATATCATGCCACCTTCACCCTGCTGGCTCCAAAATGCTGCGGCCAAACATGGAAACAGCCCGGTACTGCAGAGCGGCATCAGTTCCCCGCCACCGGCTCAGATCACCGAAGGCCCCCCACGAAGGACGAGGCCGTCGAAGCCGAGACGGCGCCGCGATCCATCAGCGTCCACTAGCACTTCACCGGCCCTGCGGCGGCCGTCGAACCGGGGCGGGGTCGGCGGCCGCGGCACGTCACTCAGACGTCGACTCCGACGGCCCGGCCGCCGGCCGACGGAGCGCGCGGAGCCGGCCCCGGTCCTCGCGACAGCGACGAGAATATTCGCGTCGCGCGCAAACCGACACGGTTAACGGCGGTCGCATTCGCTTTCGTTTGGTTTAATACTGCCCACATGACGAGGAAGATGTCACCCAAAACAAATCAGACCACCCAAACAAATCAGAGCGACGGGCGTTCCCACTGCTGATCGTTAAAACAGTACAGCTTGGCATCACATCTGGAGGCAGCTCCTCCCCTTTCAAAACCACCCGTCCACGCTTTTCTGTATCTTCGCTGACGTCTCCCGCCTCCGCTGTGCCCCGCGGCAGCCTACCCAGCGCAGCGCCTTCACCTCGCGCGGGGCCGGCTTTCGCCACCGTGACGTCACCGACCGCAGCGCGTGGCCGGTGCCGGCAGCAGGCGGCTCGCACCTCACGGTCCGTCTCCACAACACGGCGCTGGCGGGGCGCGCTACGCGGGCCGTCCGTCAGCCGGAGCAGCGGCGCCGACAGGCCGACAGCGTGTCGTCGGCGCCGGCGCTGGCGGCGCACACACGTCCCCTGCGGGCCGTAGCCAGCGCCGGAGCGGCCGCCGTCCGCACGGCGCGAGGGGCGGAGGCAGCGCCGTCTTCTCTGCCCTTCAATTACCGGCACGAGCGTGTCCGGTCTTCCGCGAGCGGCTGTCGCCCCGGACGCGTGGCGCCGCCCAGCCGGCAGGCGGCCGTGCTCCCGGCGGCGGCGCGGCGGCAGCTTTCTCCGCGCGCGGCGCCGGCCGGCCGGTGTCGGTGTCCGTGACCACCGACGCCGTCGCCGCCGGGCCGGCCGACGCGGCTCCGACCCGCCGACCTTCCCAGCGGCGGCCGCTCGTCGACGGACGACCGGTCCCGCCGGCCGCCTCGCGCCCGTCAGCAAAGGTCAGGCGCCGTAGGTGCCGCGGGGGCGGCGGCAGCGGCGCGGACGATGGCGGGGGCGGCGGCGCGGCAGACCCCGCCGGGACGGCGATGAGCGCTGCCCGAGCGCGCGGCTTCGACGGCGCGGCTGCCGGGTCTCGCAGCAGCACGGGTGGGCAGCGGGAGAGGCCGGGTGGACGCCGGCCCCTGTCGCGGCTCACCGCCCGCAGTAGTGTGCAAGAGTCATCAGACCGACACATCTAATCCCCGCTTTCTCTGAACAGTCAGCCTGTCCTGGTTACCTCAGAATGTCCGTTTCCGCCTTCACTTTTCAGCGACTCGCACAAAGGACAATGCCAACTGAAGAGCACTCGATTTCTACTACCGCTCCCGTTAACGTGCCCTCTCCCCCCCCCCCCCCCCCGTAGAATACCCGACTGTGCCGAATGTTCAAAACTTACCGACATTGCACTCAGTCCCGGACAAAAACAGCCCAAACTCGGAAAGCAAACACAGCCGCACCTTATCTCCATCCCGCTCACACACATTATTTCAAACCAGTCGGCCGACGGACAAGCGCGTTTTTGTTGGATTAGCCCACGTCCGGCCCTTTATCGCACCACACACCGAACGAGAGTCGGGAAACCCGTATCTCTATGACGTCATCGCCCGCCGAGCGCGGCGGCGCAGTCTCGTTCGTCCGTGCAGGCGGCGGCACGGCCCAGCCCAGTTCCCGCCAGCGCAGCGGCCAAATTCGGGAAGACGCCGCCGCCGCCGCCGCCGCCGCCGCGACCGGACACGAGCCCCTTAGCCGGGTTACATCCGGGAGTCCAGAGTCAGCCAGAGTTACATCCGGGAGTCAGAGGCGGCTCACGGGGCTGTTCAGCCCAGCCGCAGCGCCTGGAACGCTGCAGCAGCAGCAGCGGCGGCCGAGGCGGCGTCAAGCAGCCGCGAACAGCAGCGGCGGCGCGCACGCCCGAGAAAAGAGCGCAGCATGTCCCGGCCGGCAGCGCGGCACACGCGTACTTCCCAGGTGCCTCTCCCGAGCAAGCACGATGGAGAAAGGGGGGGGGGGGTCGGCGCAAGCCAGCATCGCGCCCACACGCGCAGCTCGGGTTATTCCACAGCGGACGCGGCCTGCCGATGCGCCGGCTGATACGATGTGACGTGCCGCCCGCCAGACAATGCAAGGCCAGGCGGGCACGCGGCGCCGCGGTCTGGCCGGCGGCCGCAGGTCCGGCTCCGGCTCTCAGGCGCCCGCCGCCGGCAGGCGCTGATTGGCACTGAGGCTGTCGCTGAGTGGTAGGGCGTCACGGAGCTGACGGCCGCTGGCAAGTAGGAGTGTCGCCGCGGACTGTCTCCCGGCGTACTTGCATCGCCACTCCACATTCCGGCGTGGCCGCCTAATGGAACTTTCATCGCGCATTCATTAGAACTAACGGGCCAAACTAGATGGCGGGGTTCACGGTGTCCCAATTATCCCACATGCAGGGAACCCGGGTTCTGGACGAATGGACCAAACGGCAGCCTATGCTGGGTGCACTCAGTGCACCTGTGAGAGAGCAGAGATCGCCGCTGAACCATTAACGGGTCCACTGCTTCTTTTCCTCGCGTCATTTCGCTGCAGCAGCGGGTCGGCAATTTCCTGTTGCCACCACGTTGGCATGCAGATGTCAGCGGTCACGTCGGCGTTCCCCACGCGGGGAGCCCGAGCACACCCTATCACCCCCCCCCCCCCCCCTCCTCCACTCTCCCTCACAGTGCCCGATCGCCGGCGGGCGCGGCGGGCCGACTCGCGCCATTCATCGCCGGGCACCTCCGCGTCCGGAGGTTGATTTATTGCGGCAGATGTTCGACGGCAGCGGGCCGGCCAGCGGTCGAAACACGAGCTCATCCCGGCGGGCCGGCGCCCGAGCGACCGGACCGGCGCGCTCAGCCTCGGCCGGGTACGTCCGGTCGCCGGGGTGTCTGAACCAGACTGGAGTGACATCTCGAAGCCACCGAGAGCATCGATGACATGACCGCAACAGCAGCGGGGCGTGTCAGAGTGTCTTGCATACACGGGCGCCATGTTCCTATGCAATGCGATATTCCTTCCGGCTGCCAACCACCGGCGGCAAGTCTTCTGCCGGCCAGACACCGTCACCGGTCAGCCGCCCTTCTCAGAGATCACGGCCAGGTCCATTCATCACGCCATTAGTGTGTCGGGGCCCGAGCCAACCGCCGCATAACTCACGTTCAACAGCTGGGGCCGTGCCGACAGCTGAGCGGCGACTCCGTAATGGCCCCGACCCGGCCATCCCGACCCACCCTCGACCCCGCCGAGCCGACCTGACCCTGAATCCCGCCGACCCACCCCTGAACTCCGCCGATCCAGTCCTGAGCCCCCGCCAACCCACCGTTGAACCCCGCCGACCCACCCCTGAACTCCGCCGATCCAGTCCTGAGCCCCCGCCAACCCACCGTTGAACCCCGCCGACCCAGTCCTTGAATCCAACTGCTCGGCTTAAAGAGGTGCACCAGCGACACCGAACCAAGTGTGACTATCGGCTTCCGGGAAAGGGTCAAAAGATTGTTAATATATTAATTAATGTAATGTATAATATAAGACGTTAATATATATATATATATATATATATATATATATATATATATATATCCCGACCAGCGTAGCTGGTGTGACGTAAAAACAGCGTCACCATTTCACCGGATGCCTGTCGCGCCAACGCCGGCCAACACGCACCCAATGCGCACGGTTCTAGCTCGGTCCTCGCGACCCCAGGAACGAACTGCCCCAGATCTGACCCCTCCTTACGCCACGCCAGCCGTCTGTCGCTGGGCCGCGCTCCGGCAAGCTGCAGACACCGCTCCCCCACCCGTACCCCGTGACCCCGACTGACCTGGAGCGGTCCGAGTGGCGGCCGCTGCTCCGTCCGGACGGGGGCGCCGGCGCCGGCGGCGGCGGCCGGTCGACGGCCGGCTTCTGCACCGCCGCCTCGTCGTCGCTGTCCTCAGACAGCGTCAGGTCATCCGACAGGGAGCTGCAACGGCGACGGCGGCGTCATCGACGGCGTCCACAGCGCGGCAGCAGCACGGCGGCGAGGCGGCCATCGGCGCAGACCCCGCCGCCAGAGCCGCGCCCGGGGGGCGGCAGCGGAGCATCCGGCCCCGACATCGCAGACGCTGCGCGGCCGATGCAGCGCCGGCCGAGACGGCGGCGAGAGCCGGGCTTCGAGAGCGGACCAGAGGAGGAGCACAGCCGCCCACGTCCGTCACGGGAGAATGGTGACGGGCCCGACACCGGGCCACTGGAGTCGGCACGCCTGAGCGGAGACGTCGCCTACGATTGGACGACAGATGCAGGAAGACAGGTGCAGGAACAGTTGACAGGCGTAGATGAAAGCCGCGGCGTCCGAAGGGGTGACGCCATAGCTGTGTCCCTGAGTGAAAATGTTGGCGGGGGTTGGCGAGGGTTGGCAAGGGTTGGCAGATGCCATAGGGATGGCATGGAAGGTTGGCAGAGACGTCAGGGCGGTGAAGAGCCACATCAAGGGTTCCGGGAGGTCATAGATGAGACGGCTACAGTGGCCACCTGTGTTACTAGGGCGGAATGGGGGGGGGGGGGGATGGCGGTCAGGGCAAGGGCCAATTTCCAGGCGCCTGGCGTCTCCCCGACGACTGGGCAGACTGCTTACAGTATAACGGCGGCCAGAAGCATCACGAACTGGCAACCACCAAACATCGAGGCCCTCTGTCGGGCTCCTTGACCGATAACAGCAGGTTCGCCGGGAGGCGGCGCCCCCAGTCGGTCTAGGGAGGTGCACGCTGGCGTCCGTCCGAGCCCCACTGCAGCCTGACTCATAGCTGTCGGCACCAGCCGCCTGCGCCCCGCGCGCTCGTCTGCCACCGAAGATGGGCTCCCCGGGTGGCCAGCCGGGTCACAAGCGCCTCCATGTGCCCATACTTTAAAAATAGATATGGGATGTTTGTGTATCTGACTACTGGACCGCGAGCCCCGCTGCTCTGCAGGACTCAGCGTCTGGCTGTAAATAGCAAACGCTGTCAAGGATCTTGCAAGCTCCGAAACAACACCCCGCTGAAAATGGTGGCGATAATATCACAGGAGTCAGGAGTCAGGAGTCAGGGGTCAGGACTCACAGGCTCGACCAAACACTTCGTCAATGAGTTGTCACCGGTTCACGCTGCGCATGCCATTTCGCACACGATTTCATCGCACCCGACCCCATGGACCCCACGTACATGTCTGAACCCACAGCTCTCACACACCCCGGCGCCGCCGCCGACGATAGTCAGTGGCGGCGCAACACTCACGGTTTGGCTCCCGACGACGCCGGCGGCCCGGCCGGGCAGCGCTGCCGGCGGCGGCGGCGGGCGGAGGCGGCGGTGGCGGCGGCGGCTGTCGGATGCGTCGCCGCTCCTCCTCCCGCGGCGTGGACTCGCGCGAACTCGCTGAAACGAGCGTCACCTTCGCCGTGAACGAGCCCGGGCCGTGTTCACGCACCCGCCAGCGCCCCGAGCGTCCCATCGTCGACGAGCGTGCGTCGCACGCTGTCACCAGCTCATCGCGCTCGCCAACACAGCCGCCAGGCGCCGGCCGGCCACCGCCACGTCGCAAAAGTTAAAAAATCAATGGTTGCTCGGCTTCGTAACCACTGAAAGCCCCGTGAACAGGTTAACTGCGCACCGCCTCAGGCGGCGGCGGCGGCGTCCGCAGGTGCGCCGTCCACCGCCCGGTCACCGGGGCAACGGGCAGTGCTGATCGTGAACGCGCTGCACCTGTGCGCGCCCTTCCCCGCCCCCGGGGGTGCAACACGGTGTCACAGCGTGAACACTGGGGTGTGCATGGGAGGACACTGGGCGCTGCGGATGTCAAGGCCAAGCTCGACCTCGGTCAGCAACCCGATCTTCACGGCTGGGAAGTGTCAGATGTTTTGAGACAGCAAATATGGCCATGCCATAAATGCTATGCCAACCTTGCGGTAGTCCACAATAAAAAATGTCCCACAAGCACTGTAGGTGCCAGCATGGACACGTCCCGAACGTGCCGTCAGGGATCATCGGGGCCAGTCCCAAGGCTCACGACGCAGACCAACAATAGCCGCATCACCGAAATCGGTAGCCCTCGCTCCTCTCAGCAGCGCTGCTGCTAAGGCAGCCGGGCCGGGCCTGGCCAGGCCGGGGCCGCCCCATCGCGTCACGTTCCTTTTCCAGCCAACATCAACACGGCAGGCACCCCATCCTCGGCCACAGCCCAGTGCTCAGGCAATGCAACCCGATCCCTAAGTGTTGAGACGCTGGACCGCCCATCCGCCCACCCCGTGACCCCGGCCTGCTCTACCCACACGACTCCTGTGATCCAAGGACACGAACACACGGGGACAACATCCGGACAACATCCGGATAGCTTCGCCAGCACCGACAGTTTTCTGCCCCCCCCCCCCCCCTCTAACCTCAATAAGACGTCGGTACCAGCACCCCCGTGTCGACCACAGGTCAAGTCACGGCGGCTGGCAGACCATGCCCACACCATGGCCCCCCGCGCCGCGGCCCCTGGCGAGATCGGCAGCGCCCGTGCGGAGCTGGCCACCCGGCCGCTGCCGTCGTCGCGACAGCGGTCGCACGGGCGCGCGCCGCTCGTGGCTTCGGGGCACACCGAGCGACGGTCCGGCTGCTGTCGACGTCAGCACCGCCGCCGGCCGAGGTGGGGCTGAACGCCCCCCCCCCCCCCCCCCCAACTGACCGCCGGTGTGGCGAACTATACAGCTGGACGGACGGGAGGGGGGGGGGGGGGGGGGCTACAGGCGTGAGGGGGCTTTCCGGGCTCTTTACAGAACTCCAGCCCTACCTATCCTGATCTCTCAGCCACGAAGCGAGGCGCGCCAAAGGTCACCGGGTTACGGGAGGTGCAGTTTGCCGTTTGCCGTCTAGTTTGGGTTCACCACACGGCGCCCGTTCGGCCCCCCCCCCCCCCACTCTAACTCCACCTCCCCACACCAATGACCTCCCAAAATGATGACGCGAAACTGCACCGGTGCCTACAGGCGTCATGACATCGCCGGCGGCGGCCGAGACAGGGCGCAGCGTCGTGCCCGAGAGACGTGTACACCGCCGGCCCACGGCAGCGTGTATCCGCGGTGTGACGGGCTGCCACCGTGGAAAGCCAGCAGCGGGCCTCGAGAGTTCGTGGAATAGCCCCCGGGGAGAAGTCGTAGGGTACGCGACGCGACGCGACCCCGATTTCCGGCGCCGCGCTGCTGATATCAGGAGCGAGCACGGGTATAGCCTTCTTTTCTGTTAGGCGACGCTGGAGCCTCCCAACTTTGAGAAGTAAGTGAGCCACGTTGGGAGAATGCCGTTTTTAGGTCATCCGACGGGTGGGTGACCATTTTCCGTGCCAAGCCGCTCAACTCGTTTTGTGAAATTACAACCCCAGGCGCGAAGGCGCTCCACAAGGTGCCCCGACAGCGCCGCAGAAATACAAGGCTGAGTTGGGCAACGGCAGCCTGATCCGGTTCGAGGTGTATTGATGTAAGCCTGCTTTGATCCGAAGCCAGACCTATGCACTCACTGCTTTCACACATCAAAGTGCGCATTTGAGACAGATTGGCAGGTCCTGTGGTTATGCGCTCCCCGTCGGCACTACTCCCTTCACGCCCTCTCCGAACGCACGAACGTGGCGGCACCACCCCACTTAGCTTGCCACGCGTCTGGCAAACGTGAAGCGACGTAGTTCACTCCCCAATCACTCGCACAGCTAAAGACGGTCGTTGGGCCGGCGTGATGGGCCACTCTTCAGCCGGCGGCCTCGGCGCCAACACCCAGCACGTCCTGTGGCCAGCAGCGCTTATGCCAGTGGCGTGGCGTGCGGCGGCGAACGGCCGGCTGCCGTCACCGGACGGTCCCACCGCCCCGCCTCAGACGCAGGTCAAAACACGGCGGCAGTGACCTGCCCCGTCAGCCGGGGATGAGGTGGTGAGCGGCCGGCTGCCGTCACCGGACGGTCCCACCGCCCCGCCTCAGACGCAGGTCAGGACACGGCAGCAGTGACCTGCCCCGTCAGCCGGTCCCCGTGCTCTCCATCATGATCACTAGACTCTCAATGACATCGTGTCGGAGATTGAAGTTATTTTAAGTTTATTTTAAGTTCAAGATTGAAGCTATTTTAAGTTACATTATTGAAGTTAATCACGTGCGCCGCCTTTCGACCGCACGTCGTCGTAGCTCATGCCTACCGAGAAACACTCCTGCCTCGAAATCGATGATGCTCCCGAGAATCGCCCTGCCATCATTCCCAGGCCGTTCTTGGCCACCCTGCAGCGAGCGTTCAGCTGCCCGCGCAGCTAAACGCCCCCTGGTGCAGTAGGTCAGTGACCCGCCACCGGCCGAGGCGCCACTCGCCGGTACACTCGCACTATGGTCTGTGTGGACCCAGCCGTAATGCCACGGAGACGTCCTCGCAGCGTTAGCACGGCGCCTCTGACGGGCCCCGCACCCATCCCGCTGGACCGGCAGCTCGCGAGCCCGCGCGACGGACAAACGGAAATGCCCGGCGAGCTGCCGCGCCGCTCCGGTGGGCCGGTGACACGTAGCCGTCCGGCGTTCGTGCAGGCGGAGGAGCGCCCGGCGGCGGCGGCGGCGGCCACTCGGACGTGCAGCGGTTTTTAACCGGCCGCAGCCGACCCGCGCGCCGCAAACACGCGACCACGCCGCCCCTGCGCCGAGCACGGCACGTCTCTGCTGAGCTGCGCCTCAGCGTCTCCACCGCCGTGACGGTGAGGCCGGTGAACGCCGCCGCCGGCACCGGGCCGGAGCGACTCCTCCGATCGCGCCGGGCCTAACTCCGCCAACCCGGCCCGCCGCGGGCCGGCACGTGGCTCACACGGAAACCCGGCCGCCGCGTGCGCACAGAGGGCAGTCGGCGTGGGCACGACACCACGTGCCCGCGGGACACGCCACGCGACGTCGCTGAGCTGGTCCGAGTCCGCCGCGCGGGGTTAACGCGCGCCGGGCGGCTCAACGGCACAGCGCTGCTGCCAACACAATGCCTGAATTTCTCAGATGGCGGTTCGCCGCGTCGGAGAATTGGCGGTCAAATACAGCGTCGGCGGAGCACATAAAAATAAACTAAAAGAAACTGTTTGACGACATGCAGACATCTCAGTCGTGCCTAATCTGATGAATTTGGGGCGCTTCTTACCATGAGCATCTGATGTGTGATGAAGCGGGGTGATAGGAGCTTCCTGAAAGCAAAAAGAGACACGAGTAAACACACATCCACGCCACAGCTGGCTTCAGCGCCACGAGTAACACAAAACAAACACCCTCCCGCTGCGCCGCCGGGGCCTCGCCGCAGAGCGGGGCGATCCGCACCGCACGGGTCGGCCCCCCCCCCCCCCCCCCCGTCCTCAGCGCACCTTCCATCGTGGGGGACACCTCCGAGACCTCGCCGCGCGGCCTCGTCGGAGCAGCGGTACCGTGCCGCCTGCATAGCGTGGCCTTTGAGCGGAGGACCGGCGACCGGACAGGCGCCGTTGTACCCCTGGCGGCGCCGTTGTACCCGTGGCGGGCGCCGTTGTACCCCTGGCCGGCACCGCTGTACCCCTGGCCGGCGCCGGTGCACCCTTCGCTGTGCAGCGCCGCTGGGCCCGGCCCTGCGGCGGTGCTGCATCAGCCGGGGCGGCCGGGTGGCGCCGACGGCGAACGATCAGGCGCCGGTCGAACGGCGGCAAAAACGGCGCAGCGCCATCAGCCGCTGCCCGGTCCGGCGCGCATGCCAATGTCGGTAATTCGATTGGCGGCAGTTTTTATGCACGACTTGGAGAATGGAGGATGGATTGACGTTTCCGCTCCGCTCTCGCCACCGTCTCCGTCTCCGTCTCCGTCTCTCGTCTAACGGCTCCGGCTCCGGCTCCGTCACTGTCTCCGTCCCGTTGCCGTCTCCCCGCCTGCCGCCCTCCCTCTCCCGCGACCCTGACGGCCAGCCATGTTCCACAGCCAGCACTAAGCCGATCAGTGCGGCCACCAAACCCGTTTACAACTTTCACTTACGGCGGCCGGGCGGCCGGCCAGGCCTGCATCAGCCCTTTCAGAGCTCGACAGGTTAGGCGCGCCAGACGGAGCGCGCCGCCTGTGTCGGTACCCCCCGCCCCCCCCCCCCCCCCCCTCACGCTACGGTATTACGTCGCGCGTGCACATGACTTTCACATGGGCGACACGTCCGCAGGCGGCGGGGCCTCCGTTTCACGACAACGGCGGCACGGGCCCCACGCGCGAGCGGCCGCCGCACCCAGAGCGCGCGCGCGGGGCCCACCCGGCCGCCTCCCCGCCCGCCGCCCGCTCCGCAGGCCGAGCCGTGCGGCCGGCCTCGTTCGCAGCCGGCGCGGCCAAGCGAGCGAGCCGCGCGCGTTTCAGGCGGTCCGCGGACGGCCGTCGTAAAGGGCGCGTAACGACGGCGTTCAGCGGCGCATTATCGCCGCTGCAAACACGGCCGGCCACGCGGCCGTCAACACGCCGCGGTGGCGAGGAGGCCCGAGCCCGGGCCGCCGCGGCCTGCCAGACAGCGAGGCCTCGTCGCCGGACGGGTGCAGTGCTGGCTGATGCGGAATGTAGAGCCCAGATGTATCCCGCGGGCTCCGCATCATGTGTTTACAGGGTGGGCATTTTTGGACAACAATAGAGCATTTGCCAGTGCGCTATCCCAGCCGTCGCCGCTGCTGAGTCCCGCATAGGCAGGCTCACGGGGTAAACCACAGGCCCGACGCTCACAGCGAACTCCCTACCGCGACGAAAACCTGTCGCGGCCGCTCCCAGGCCCAAATCCACGACCCGGGGATGGTGGGGTCAGGACCACCGTGCTAAGCGCCTGCCCCGTCCGAGTCCCAGGCATCGCTTCTGCACGGCCAGCGCAGCCCATTACCGAAGCCCAGCGCCGACTGGACGACGTGAGCTTCCCAAGGCTGCAGTTCGTGCGGCTGCATAATGCGCTTGGCTCGGGCCAACAGTGACCAGAGCGCGCCTACTTCCTCGCTGGCCTGTGTTGCTCGGAGAAGCGTGGGAATGCTGCGAGAAGTAGCGAAGCAAATTCAATTGCTACTCACGTTTTCCATGTACGCCACAGCTGTTCAGCTAAGAAGTTAAGTTAAGCTTCTATAAAAAGTCACTTAAGTCACTGTCAAGCTTCTATGAAATGAAGCGGGACATTGCCCGTTAGCTTCCTGTCACTGCGCCATTTTGGCTTAGTGGAATCAGCCCATTCCTTCACGCAATCCAGAGCATTGAGCTCTTTCCAGAAGTGGCAGCTGCGTGCGCAGGGGTTCGCTGCCTCCAACCCCTCCCCAACTACATCCGGCCTCACCTCCTTGGCGGCGGTCTGATTCCCCCCCCCCCCCCCTCCCCACATCAACTACACACGAGCCTACATCGCCTGCGGCGGTCGGCGCCTGAAGCGCAGTCCAACGCGGTGCGTGCGGGAGCGACCGACCGATCGGGCCGCGGGCAAACGGCGCGCGGCCGGCGACGCCGCCCGCCTCATCAGCCGGCCGACACGAGCCAGCGGCCGCGTGCGCCCGATCTCGGCCGGACGCCGGCCGCGTGCGGTCAATCACGGCCGCCGCACGGGCGTGCACGGGCGCCGCACGCGCCCCACAGCGGCCGTCCGGCCTCCCCAATCGCGAAGCAGGGCCGGCCATCACGCAGCGCCGAGGCCGAGGCGGCCGGCCGCTCTCCGCGTGGGGAGGAGGCAGCGCGGCGAGGTCCGCGCGACCCCGGCCGCGGCCGATGGGAAACGGGGCAGCGGCGCCCGAGGGAGATACGTGCCGCTGCTGGGACCGTCGGCGGCCGGGCCGCCTCGGCTCTCACGGCCGAGCCCACCGACTGGACGATAACACCGCGCCAGCTGCACGGCACCCACGCCAGGGGCATTAAACACGCTGAAGTGGTCCTCAGCGGCCAGCGTCGCTACCGTTAACAGTTTCGCCCGTCGTTCTGCAAGTCCAAATCGTCGTTCGCGAAAGCGCCGTCCCACAGAGGAGACGGCGGAAGCGACCGCGACGACCCTCGTCACCTGCGGCCAATGGCGATTGCGCAACCCTGTCGTCAGCAAAACGGCCTCATCCTGCGCATCTTCCAGACTAGACGCGCTAGTCCGGGCGGCACGCAGGCGGGCGGCGCGCCAGTCAGGGGGCGGTGCGCAGCGGTCGCGGTCCGCGGAGCCCGGCAGGGTCCATCGGAGCACATCAAGGGTGAGATGGAAGCCAAACGGAGCAGCCAGGCCACGATGGAAGACCGACGGGGCCCGACTAAAACGATGAATCCCGATGGGGGACCGATAGAGCCCGATGGAGCGCGACGCGAGGCCGATGTAGTACGACGTGAGCCCAATCAAATTCGATGAGCTCTGGACGGCTGTCCAGTCGCCCCGGATGGTGGTGGCCGTAGTCACGTCGCGCGGACCAACCCGCCGACAGCGGCGGCGGCGGCGGCTTCCTGACGCTTCGCTTTTCGGAGGCGGCTGCAGCCGCTCACGACAACCCGCCATGCACGACCGCCGCCACGTTCTTCAGCCAAAATCGATACGTAAAATTCAGCGGCGCACCACCTCTCTCGCCGCCGCTGCCGCTGCCCAGCCGTCAATCGCGGCCAGATTGCGCCTGGTTGCCGAGCCGGGCACGAGATGGCAGCAGCGGCGTCGCACGGGTCGGTCCCACCAGGTGCCGATCGCCCGCCCGCCCCTGGACGGGCGGGCGCTGGGACGGCGAAGCCGCGGCCGGCCGGGCGGCCGACAGGCTCAGCTCGTCTGGTCGGCCCGCAGACGCGACGGTAACATATTCAGGCTAATCCGTTCGGCGATGAGGGCGTAAGGATTCGCACCCGGGAGCGGTGCTGATCCGCCCACGCGACCGGTGCCGGCCCATTGCGGGGTGGCTGCGGCCGCACCGCGGTGTTCAGACAGGCTAATCCGGCGGCGCTCAGGTGCGGGGGCCATGTCGCTTTCGCGGCGTGTCGGTGAGATTACCGCAAACGGGCTGCGGCGCCCGATCTCTGAGTTGTTTGACAAACTGCGACCGTCAAAATGTCTGGCGTCGGCCAGCCGGGAGCCTGGCGCTTCAGGTCGCTGGTTTCGAGCGGACGAAGTGAGACGGGACGCGCCCAAAGCAGTCGGCACAGCCCCAGTGAATGCGCACGCTAAGCCCAACACCACCAATTTGTCATATGCATTATCACCATAAGAAACAAGAGCAAATGAAGTAAGTGGGGTGACCCGACCCGACCCTTTCCCACCTGATGAGGTAAAAAAACCCTTCGCAGCAAACTTGCACGCCAGTTTCCGGTGTACGCTTCGCCGGAGGTACTCTCGCACGCCACCTGGCGGCTTTATGACGCCCACTGTGTTTGAACGGGAAAATTATTAAAATTCAGCACAAATAAGGCCCCTACGATTAAATCTTCCGCCTACAGCCGAGAAAATTACCCCCTCATTCGCGCTTTTCGACATTTAACACTCACGATGGGCTCAAGATACGCCGACGAAGCGGAACGAAGGCCTGACCTGACACTGTGGTCTCAACAGGCGGGCATTCCCCCGCACGCTTCACGCGCCTCGCCAACTCTTTTCAGCGTGGCCGTGGGAGCGGCGCACAGCGCGAGACGCAGCCAGGCGTGCAGCTTCGCAATGCCCGCGCCGCCACTGAGCCCCACTTTGGCCCGCGTTTCGGAAAACAGCTGTAAAAACTGACAGGCCGCAGTGTGACTGCCGGCCGGCCGGGAGTCAGCCGTAAAGTCGGCCGCGGCGCAGCGTCGCACCGCCCGGTCGGCGACGCTCCGCTGCTGCCTGGTCACCATGACGACAGCAATCATTTCTCCCGAGCGAACGAGCCCTGGCCACAGCGCGAGACCACCAAAATCCGGGGCACCTCCACTTCCGGAGAAACGCCAGCGCGCGCCTGGCCGCGAGAATGGCAGAGCGGTTGGAGACGCGCGAGTGGCCGTCTGGCTGCATCCAGCGACTTCAGAGAGGAGGCATGCCACTGCTGGAGCACGTGAACAGACGTGCTCTCCGTCGGCCAGACGCTGCAGCGCTGTCGCCGACAACGTCGCTGCGGCCGCCCGTTCAGGGTCGCCGCCGGGCAAAATCATTAGGCTGCCCGGACAGTGTGAAATTGTGTTATCTAGCGCGCCCGCTCACGCACGCCAACGAAGCTGCCGTGGTCTCCGCAGCGCCGGGCCACTACGCCACCGAGGCAAGTCTGTCGGGCATAATAGCTGGGGCACGCCGCGTGAACGCGCCTGCAGTACGGCGCGCGACAAAGGGGACGCTCGGCTTCGCGTGCGCGCCGGCACAAACACGGCAGTTACGAACCACAACAAACTGAACAGGTTGCACACCGCGCCTCAAAACAGGCCCGACACGAGCCTGCCGGCCAAGTGGTACGCAGCGCCACACCCCATCGGCGGTGCACGCCAAAATAGCGTGGCCAGACGGCGTTTTTGTGCCGCGCAAGGATCCTGCAAACATATGCTATGAAAGGCTCGACACGTGCGACGGACATTGGCTCGCCGCTTGCCATCCCCTCCCCCGCCCCCCCCCCCACCATACCAAGGACCTTGACCCAGTGCTGACCTTGCCGGCCGAGCTGGGGAACTGGAAGGGCGGCGGGTTGACCTTGAGCGGGGTGACCAGCGCCGAGACGGGCACCCGCATCTCCTGCAGGATCGTCTCCACCTCCGGCCGGTCTCGCTGCGGGAGGGAGGCCACGTCAGTACCGGCGGGCCGCCACGAATACACACACCGCTTGACGAGCGAGTCCGCACCGACCAATGGAAAACAGGAGGCACGGCACGGCCGTACACAGCTGGGCCGCAGATACTTCACAGACGGCGGGAACGACACGAACGACACAACGACACAGCCGGTAATCGCGACGCCGGGCTTGTGGCTTCGCAACAACACACGTCCGATGTACGAGCAAGGACAGACACAGCACCGCACACACATCCCACTAGAGCAGTGTTATCAAGTAACAACAAACCGGCCAAACTGCTACTGTCAACTAGCGGCTGCAATCCGTCCTCGCGTCTTTCCCCTCCCCCCACTGTTGGGTTTACCCCGCGAGCACGCAGCCACCCGACAGCCGTGCCATTTCCGGCGTCCGCCTCGCACTTTGTGCCGGGTACCCCGGCTCTGGGCGCCAACCAGGGCGCCGAGCCGCCCACCATGGTCCGGTTATCCGGCGGGCGACGGCTAAAGGGCCGGTCTCAACCCTCAGACGTCTCATGTACGTCTCCGTCTGCGTCTCCCAGGGCCGGAGACGGCCGGGTGTCTGGGAACGGGCCGCGCACTGACGGATGCGTTCAGGTGGGCGAGGCCGACTGGTGAGGAGGTGACGGTGAGTCACGGGCGCAGGAGGACGATGGTGGGGAGTCACGTAGTCAGAGGTAGACGAGCAGAGACCTTGAGAGCAAGCGAGCCGGGAAGGTAATGAGCAATGGCCGCGTGCGCACCTAACGGAACCGACAAACTCGAGCCTGGGCGAAACAGAGCGACGAAAGGAAGAGACAAAAGGGGGGGGGGAAGAGTAGAAAAGATAACGAAAAAGAGGGAGGGAGGATGGAGACAGGAGGCAGGAAAGTGGATGCCAACAAAGTAGAGCAGACATACAGAGAAACCAAGGAGACAGAGGGGGAGAGAGGACCAGAGAGAGCGAGTAAGTGAGTGAGTGAGTGAGTGAGTGAGTGAGAAGAGAAAGAGAAGAGAAATAGAAAGAAAGAGAAAGAGAAAGAGAAAGAGAAAGAGAGAGAAGAGAAGAGAAAGAAAGAGAAAGAGAAAGAAAAGAGAAAGAGAAAGAAAAGAGAAAGAGAAAGAGAAAGAGAAGAGAAAGAGAAAGAGAAAGAAGAAAGAAGCGAAGAGAAAGAGAAAGAGAAAGAGAAAGAGAAAGAGAAAGAGAAAGAAAGAGAAGAGAAAGAGAAAGAGAAAGAGAAAGAGAGAAAGAGAAAGAGAAAGAGAAAGAGAAAGAGAAAGAGAAGAGAAAGAGAAAGAGAAAGAGAAGAGAAAGAGAAGAGAAAGAGAAAGAGAAAGAGAAAGAGAAAGAGAAGAGAAAGAGAAGAGAAAGAGAAGAGAAAGAGAAGAGAGAGAGAGAAGAGAAGAGAAGAAGAGAGAAGAGAAGAGAAAGAAAAGAGAAAGAGAAAGAGAAAGAGAAGAAGAGAAGAGAGAAAGAGAAAAGAAGAAGAGAAAGAGAAAGAGAAAGAGAAAGAGAAGAGAGAGAGAGAGAGAGAGAGAGAGAGAGAGAGGAGAGAGAGAGAGAGAGAGAGAGAGAGAGAGAGAGAGAGAGAGAGAGAGAGAGAGAGAGAGAGAGAGAGAGAGAGAGAGAGAGAGAGAGAGAGAGAGAGAGAGAGAGAGAGAGAGAGAGAGAGAGAGAGAGAGAGAGAGAGAGAGCGGGTAGCGGCGCCGGACCATTAGCGTGTGTCCGGACCTGGAACTGGCGACAGCCGGGCGCGGGCAGCGCTGGCGGCCCTGATTGATTGTGGAGCGCGCGCGATCTGAGCCACAGCCAGCCTGAGAGGCGCCGCCGCCGCCGCCGCCGGCCGCCGGTCCGTCACCGGACGACACCGGCCCGCCGGTTGCTGCCCCACGCGTCCGTGCCGGACGCTGGCCGCCGCGCAGCGCACAGGCCCCCGGGCCGAACGGGCTCCGGCTGCAGTGGCGCCGACACCTCAGGTCCTGGTCGGACGGCCGCTGAGGTCCAGACGCGGCGAGGCCGGCCGGGAGTCGCAGTCAGCGCGAGCTCACAGTCATGCGGTTGTGGCCAGCCGTGCATGGCCTCGTGGGGAAACCGGCCGACACCGCGGGTCGGTGGAGCCAACAGAAAATGTCCCGCGGACGTCAGAAGACGAGTATTCATGTCCTTGATTTCCCGGCCGACACCGCGGGTCGGTGGAGCCAACAGAAAATGTCCGGGTGACGTCAGAAGACGAGCATTCATGTCATTGACTTCCCGGCGGACACATTTATTGTTATCCATCACGGAATGAGCGCTAGCCGCTTTTGTTAGACCCGCATGACCTTCCTGACCTTTACACCAATCCAGGCGTTTTCGGCGGTGATAACAGAGTCACGCGAATAAATAAGCACACGCTGCGGTGGAAACGGCCGATAACAGCCGAGCAGCAGCACCATTTTACGACAGCGAACGGTCTGAAGAAGGAATCATAAGTGCCGTTATCACCCAAGCTTATGAGAGCCGCGACCGAGACGTCACTCTTCTCTTGACCTCTTCCACTGATCCACTTCAACATGGCAAGCCGACGGTTCCAAACATCCCGGCTGGTGGCTCCAGTCCGCAACGGCACGTGACACGAAAAGCCAAGTGGAGAGCAGCCAGACCATGCCATCCGTTGCTGTGGACGGCTCTCCTCCGTGTCTCCAGGCCGTATCAGTATCCTAGCGGCGCGGTGGCCGTCAGCTCGTCTGAGACGTCCCGCCAGACCGCGCCGCACGACGGCAGTGAACGGCCGGAAAACGGCCGGCCGCCGCGTCTGGTACGAAGCCGAGCTCCACCATTGCATCAGCCGGCCGGCGGGCGCCCGGTGCCCGCCGGGCAGAGCCGCCGCCGGGCAGAGCGGACGGCGGGCAGAGCGCCGTGTCGGCGGCGTCGCGAGCGCCACGCGCTGCGCCGGCGGCGGGGGCGACGCGGCGCGGCGCTGCCGGCGCGCTCTCGCCCAGCAAGGCGGGGAATGCCCCGGGGAAATCTGCCAAGCAGGCGGGTAAACACGGAGCGCCGGCGGCAGTGGCGGTGGCGGCGGCGGCGGCGGCGGCGGCGGCGGCGGCGGCGGCGGCGGCGGCGGCGGCGGCGGCGGCGGCGGTGGCAGCGGCCGGCGGCGACCCGTTAGCGACCTGTCGCCGACAGGCGGCCGCCAAATTATGCGATTACACACGCAGGGCCGCACGCCGCTGTCGCTGTCGCCGCCGCCGGCGCCGTCCGTCCGTCTGCGGGCTCCAGGGACGGCCGGCGTCCTTTGAAGTCCTCGCAGGTGGCTGATCCCGTGCCGTGCTGGGCCTCCCAGTAGAGGCTCGTCAACATTTACGCGACGTGTCGCCGAGCGAGGCGACATCAAAATCACAGCAGAGTCCGAGCGGTATAACGATCGCCTTGCTTCAGCAGCGCGACACACCTGTCCTGCTATACTTGTGCGCCACACCCCTGCAAACCTGCCCTCCTTCCAGCATGAGCAGCTCACAACCCCCAGCCTGTGTGACTCCTGACGAGTTGCGTAGGAGCCTGGATCAGCCTTCAAGAAACCTATTTCGCCTTTATCAGTATTCCATGCCATTCACTCCGCTGGAAATCTACCCCACATTCCAAAGCAGAGAGCGGGACAAGCGACATTCTTTACATCGAAACCGTCGGTCACCATAATCGAGCTATTCCCCAGCCACGCTCATCTAGCCCCCCTGTCAGGCCCCGCCAGCCTCTGTCCACCGCCCACCTATCGACGCGGCGCCGTAATCAGGCAAATTTATTGAATGGCCCGCCGCGGCACGGCGCGGCCGCCTCCAACGGCGGCAATCGACCACCGGTCCGCGCCGCTACCCGCCGGCGGACAGCTGAATACCCCCAGCAGCGGCCCACTGACCACATAGGCGGCGCGGCGCGGGGCGGGGCCGGCCACCGCCGCACCAGGCCGTGAACCTCCGGCCCTGTCGGCGAGTGGCCCCGTATCGACGCGACGGCGGCCCGGCCGGCGCCGGCGGCGGCGGCCCACGGCAGCCGCCCACCCGAGCAACAGGCGCCGCCCGAGCAACGCAACGGTCCGATCCGGTGCGGTCCGGCGGCGTGCCACGCGGCGGCGCCGGTGACGCGCCGATGTCTGTACCGCAACACCGCGGGCTGGGGATGGGCCCGTGTTTGTTGGCCATGCGTGCCCGGCGGTCCGGCGTCACGGAAGAGCACGCCAGACACACGAGTCCGGCATTCACTATCGACCCCCCAGCCGGCACAGCGGACCGTTGCCACACCTAGCGCGCGGCCGTAGCACTGTCCGTGACGTCACCACAAGCCCCTGCCATGTTTGTGCGCGGGACAACAGCGTGGGGCGGCCGGCGCCCTGACGCGACACCCTCGAGACGCACAGCTGCTGCTCCTGCAGGCCGCGGT
>NW_023596420.1:41671999-41699499 GCF_011947565.3 Pollicipes pollicipes | reverse complement strand
CGGCGGAGGCGGCAGCGTGGCAGGCGGCGGCCGACGGGCGATCGGCGCTGGCGAGGCCGGTGGCGACCAATGCAGGTGGTCGTGGTCCTGGTGGACGGGCGCCGGCGTGCAGGGCATGGCGTCGGCGCCCACCAGGCTGTTGCGCGCCCGCTCCGAGCGCATGATGGGCGCCACCCGATCAAACTCGCCCAGAATCGCCGTGATCCCCGGGTTCTGCCGCTTCACCTGCCACAAGGAACCAAAGCGTCAATGTCAGCTGAAGTGTGACAAGCCATGCGCACCGAAAGTCGGGCATGAGCGAGTACGGGCGGACGTAAGCAAGTATGGCGGGCAGCACGAGGAGGTGTGTACGCGCCGGTCAGGGGTGGCTGGTTCGTGCAGCGAGACCGCGCGGGCCGATTCCGCGCCCAGAAGTGCGCCGTTTAGATTGGAGAGAGATATAGTACGCGCTTAGATGCACGGTGATACGACACGCTGGTCGTCCGACGGCACGGCGGGAAACGACGACGCCAAACGACGCCAAACGACGCGGCCGATTACAACACAGCTCAGCCGCGGCTAAACGTCACGCCACGACAGCTTTTAAGTGCGATGGCCCGGTGAAAAGAAAGCACACCGGCGAGCGCCCGCCGGCAGCGTCAGCGCCATGTTACAGTTAATCTCTCAGTCAGTCGTCATTCTAACGGTGCCGCCAGACCTTGGCAGGCGTTGACTCTGGCCGGCTCCCGGCACTAGGCATGCTTCACCACGCCCGCGCCACACAATACAATCGAGATCGGCTCCGATCGCCGGCGAGCTCGCCTCGATCGGGCGCACAGCGCCGGCGGCCGGCCGTTTCCAGGCCGCCGCAGCCCGCGCCGGCCGCCCCACATTTTCCCGACCATTGTTCCCCGGGTAAAAACTGCGTTTATGTGCACCGGTGGCCCGGGTCGACCTCGTCCTGTATTCGGGCGCCGCACAAATACCGCCGGTGGTCCTCGGCCGGCGGCGTATCGACAAAGCGTAACTGGCTGGAGGCGGTGCCGAGCCTCCGCGCGGGCCGTGATCAATCGGTGGACACCGGCGGCGCTCCCTGCCGCCGCGCCGACCGGCGCCCAGGGCAGAGTCGGCCGCGGGGACGGGCGCGGACCGGGTGTGGGCGGGGTCAGGATAGTTGCTGCCACAGCGAGTGACCAGACTTCGCTTCAGTGGCTTCCTCAGGTGCGAGGTAATCTCGTCGAAGGTCCCCACCATGACGTCAGCTACGAAAGCTCCCGTTCGACGTCACACCGTCTATAATTCGTACCGCACCACAACAGCAACGGCAGCCACCCCTGCCTGCAGATCGGCCCGAGGAACGGAACAGCTCCCCACTACATTCCCACCACGCGCTTCCAGCCCCAAAGAGCTTGTGTGGCACGCATTAACCACGCAGAGCCCCCACGGACGCAGCCGTCCAATCAAACACTCCCATATCAAGACGAACGACTGCGCCACGCCAAAAACAAACTGCCAACGCCGAACCGAAACGCGTCTCGCAGTCCGCGCCTCCTGCAATAACGGCCGCTTTTTACCGTCGGCGCCGACCGAGCGTGACGTCATAGCCGAGACGAGCCGTGCCGCGGCGACGACAAAAACGCCGCGGCCGGTCCGCTGTCGGGCGGGCGCCGTTTCCCGGCCGATCGCGTCCACCACTGGCGCTGCGGCACGGCCAGGTCCAGCGACAGCACAAGAGCCGCGGTGACCCGAATCGTCCCTCACCATCGAAGAAAACGGCGCCGCAAAGTAGTACGCCCCACCCCCCTACGCCGTCTCTGCCAAACAGGGCGCCGTGATCGCCGCGACAGCGGCACGGCCAGCGACGCTGCGGCGGCCAAGTGCGGCTGGCCAGCTGCTGCTGCGGCGGCGGCCGCGGAAATAGCTCGGCGTCGGTTTGCACTGGTGACCGGCAGGGGGACTGCTTTGGCATCGGATCGGCAGCCATGGGCCGGTGACCTTGGCGTGACATTGAGCGCGGCGTGGCGCCCCCAGAGCGGCTGCCGGTCCAAAGGTGCAGCTCGTTGATGATTATTGAGGACATGGTAGCTGGGGCGTCAGATTACCTTTTGGTGCACAGCGCCCGTGTGTGTATGGGTACAGGGATTGTGGTGAGGTCAAGGTGACACCAACATCTGGAAACCTGAACCAAAATCTTTCTTCTCGCCGGATTTCAGTCATTTTATGATGCGATTTAATCCATGTTAATATTATACAGTCATCAAGCTTAAGCTACGTTTAGCAAGTCCGACAACTCTGTTCCTTCCGTGAACTACATGAAAAAACTTATGAAGCATGAGCTCCCACACCGAGAATACTGGGAACGCTCCCACCGTTCCTGCGACACAGAACAGAAGTGCAAGGGAGCCATCATGTGCACCAGTGACCACGCAGGTGACGCGCCCTTAATCACTGAGCATCATCCGGCTCATGCCGCCGTGGCCTGGCGCGGCCGCTTGGCTCGGGTGCTCAGCTCGTGGGGGTGTTTGCTGCAGCAAACGCCGGCCGTTGCACGGTGCAGCGCAGACGACGAGCTAGTGACATGCCCAACAACGTCAACTGAGAACTCCGGCTGACGCTGAGTGTCCTGTTCGCGACACGACTAGCTGGAACTAATGTTGGCGGCCGTAATGACTGTCGTGTCTCGTGAATGAGACAAGAGCGCTTGGCCGATGTGTTTAAGATCACAGCGATCGCTACCACAATGATCCCGAAAGGAGCCTTTCATCAGTAAGCGTGCCTGCAGAGTACTCAGTCGTCCAGCCTAGCCGCGAGATGGGACACGTTCTAAAACTGGCTACTGTCGCGTTATGGCTCAGTGCATGCCGGTCCCATCTTTTTATGGCATTAATTTGATACTTGATAAAGAAGGAAAATAGTTCCCACAATACTGCGAAAGTTGATCCAAACAGAGATACCCAGGCTAAGTTGATGTGGGAATATCAAACCTTACAGCAAATTTCGCACTTGTTGGGCGCTTCCAATACTTAAACAGAACCCTCAGTGATTAAACAGAACCCCCATCGTGACAGCGAGGAACCACGCAGCGGCTGTGAATCAATTGTTCGCGATAGCAGGGCGCAGAAAGCAGTCAAATGTCAACAAACAGACTACGGCGAGCCGGCATCACTAGCACACGCAGTGAAGGAACCCTACCCTACAGCCCTTCTCCAAATAATCTATAACGGTATCCGGAGGTTTCGCGGGCTTCCCCACCGCCAGACGATTAGGGGTTACAGACGACACTTAGAACCTTTGTTTCTGTACAACGCAACACACATTACATCGCACGTTAAGCCTGTAAGGGCAGACGTCCCTTCTTGCCCCAGCTGTGGTGCTGTCTGTAACATAATTCTGAACACGCGCATGCAAGCGCCCCCTCCCCTCTCCCCCCCCCCCCCCCCCGGGCTCCGAGCCGTGCTGCGTGAGGGCCAGCCGGCCGCGCGGCGCGCCGGGTCACCGGGTCCGCCCGGAGGTGCGACCCCGTGACCCGCACGCGGCGCCGGCTGACCCCGGCGGCGGCGCCTTTGTGCCGGCGCCGACCTGTCCGCACACCAACGGCCGGGCGGCTGAAACAAACAGCTGCCGGCGTCGCCCCCGGCGACGGGGCGCACACGCCTGAGCCGCCGCCGGCAGCCGGCCGTCGGCGGCGGGCTGACGGGGACGACGCGGTGCGCGGGAGTCATCGCAAACAAGGCGACGGCCGGGTCCGGTGACGAGCGATGTCCCGAAAAAGAAACGCCGACGAAAGGTCACGGGCGCCAGCGACGGCGGCGAGTGACGACGGCTTTAGCGGCATTATGATACGGTGCCCGGCCGTGGGCTGTGACTTATAAGGGCGCCAATGCGTTGCAGGACGACAAAAAGCACCGCGCAACTACGCGGTGTCGGACATCCCGCGATAATAAAGCGTGTTCAGAGTCGACACAGCGTCATGGCGTGCGCGGCATCTCTGCAGACCCCAGAGAGCGAGAGCCCTGCGAGGCACGTCCCGTGAGTATATTTGGTCGCGTGCTCTGCAGGAGTTCTGTGAATCCGCTTCCGACCTCCGAATGTCAAGCCCACACTCCGCACATGCTCCCGAACAGTGAGAAAACTTAGGCTCCGTCAGAACACCCAGCAGCGATCACAGGTCGCTTATCACGCCATGAGCCCCACTGCTAGACCAGCCACCGCCGCCGACAGTCTCTTGCGGCTCGTGCGGTGCCCGCGAGATAGACACTGCCATTGCTGCATCACGACCCCCGACCCGACGCCGACCTCAGTCGCTGGGACGCGGTCCGACGTGGACCGGCGCGGTCCGACGTGGACCGGCGCGGTCCGACGTGGACCGGCGCGGTCCGCAGCGGACCACGCCGGAAGACGGAACGCCGGTAAGGGGGGGGGGGGAGAGGGGAGGGGCGGGGCCACGGCGAGTGGCGTAGACCGTCCCAGCGCCGATGAAGCGCCATCCAATCTCCACTGGAATCTCGTGGAGGGTCAACACTGAGCCGCGCCGCAGCAGAAGACGGGATTGGAGAGCGATTACAAAAACACAGGCGCGGAAGAAAAAAACGTCGGTAGCCAGCAGATCGCAGTCGGAAGGCGCGGATACTGTCTGGTGCGTGCACATCAGGGCAGTGGGATTCAATATGTCTGAATGTTCGATCGAACCTACCAGCTAAGCGAATTTCCGACCACCTAAATCCGCTCTCGAAATAAGCCCCAAAAGCTATCGAAAAAACCTTGCGCATTAGTTCTTGACCTGCTTGGAAGCAGCCTTTGTAAAACCTGATTCAACTTTAAAGTAGCTGTCGTGACAAAATTCTTTTCATCCCATCAAGATGCAACAAAACAAGGAGAAAATCGTGACTTATGACACCTATTTACAATGGCTGAGCGTGTTTGCAGCTCAAGACGGTACGAATTGAAGAGGTGTCATTCATAAACATGGCTTCTCAATGACAACTAATACAGGACAGAAGTACCGTCGTACCGTGCCGTACCTAAGCACCGGGAAAAGCGCGCCTCGAATTATCGCGCGCGACGCTATGCCAGTGAAAAATAAAAATTAAAGATAACCCGGGCAAGCCGTAGCTCACATCTCCACTGCTAAGCTTCTACGCGTGTAAGTTCTTCCAAAATATTGTCACTGGGCCAGGTGCCATCGGACGTTTGTGCCAAACATTTCGCGCAAAATAAGGCACTGCCTCCAACGCTCAGTACCGATCTTTTCTCGGACTTGGTATGCTCGAAATACGCAAGTCAATGGGCAATGTGTATGCCATGGTAACATGTTAATACGTCATGGCTGTCACAAATTCACCTGCCCAACCACATGTATGTTTGAGTAATGTTTGTGCAAATACAATGTCCGTGCAAGTGTCGAACGTTCAAGCAAAAAATATCCCGACCCCGAGCCTGGCCTTCCCCAGCGCTCTTCGATGAGCAGACACCGACTTTGTCGGCAACCAGAAGGCCCGCTGTAATAATCGAGCTAAGTCCCATACCACATCAACACCGCCCATCCTATCATAAAGCGGGTATCCAATTCCTCATCGATAAAAGCCCCCAAGATGAAGTGCGCTGAGCCGAGCCCTCAAGATCATCCAGGGCCCCCACACAGCACACCACATCCGCCCCGTTCCGCAGTGAGGTGACAGACGGTGACATGACGGTAGCCCACCGCAGATGTGCACCGTCCCTCCCTCCCTCCTGAACGGTCCATCCACCGTCCATCCCTCCCTCCTGAGCGGTCCGTCCGTCCTCCCTCTCTCCATCCCTCCTGAGCGGTCCATCCATCGTCCCTCCCTTCCTTCTGAGCGGTCCGTCTACCGTCCCTCCCTCCTGAGCGGTCCATCCGCCGTCCCTCCCTCCCTCCTGAGCGGTCCATCCGCCGTCCCTCCCTCCTTAGCGGTCCGTCCTCCCTCCCTCCCTCCTGAGCGGTCCGTTCTCCCTCCCTCCCTCCAGAGCGGTCCATCCGCCGTCCCTCCCTCCCTCCTGAGCGGTCCATCCGCCGTCCCTCCCTCCTTAGCGGTCCGTCCTCCCTCCCTCCCTCCTGAGCGGTCCGTTCTCCCTCCCTCCCTCCTAAGCGGTCTGTCCTCCCTCCCTCCTCCTGAGCGGTCTGTCCTCCCTCCCTCCCTCCCTCCTGTGCGGTCCGTCCTCCCTCCCTCCCTCCTGAGCGGTTCCCTCCCCCTCCTAAGCGGTCTGTCCTCCCTCCCTCCTCCTGAGCGGTCTGTCCTCCCTCCCTCCTCCCTCCTGTGCGGTCCGTCCTCCCTCCCTCCCTCCTGAGCGGTTCCGTTCTCCCTCCCTCCCTCCGAGCGGTCCATCCGCCGTCCCTCCCTCCCTCCTGAGCGGTCCATCCGCCGTCCCTCCCTCCTTAGCGGTCCGTCCTCTCCCTCCCTCCCTCCTGAGCGGTCTGTCCTCCCCCTCCCTCCTGAGCGGTCTGTCCTCCCCCTCCCTCCCTCCTGTGCGGTCCGTCCTCCCTCCCTCCCTCCTGAGCGGTCCGTCCTTCCTTCCTCCCTCCTCGGCGGTCCGTCCTCCGAGTCGATCGGGTCGGGTCTACCGGCGGCGCCCGCCGAGTCTGACCAGCGTGCCGTCCGACCCGGCCACGACAGAGGGACAGGGACCGCCGGGACGGAGGCATGAGTCGTAACGTGACTGGACCGGCAGCCGAGGGAGCACAGCAGGGCACAGAGCACAGCATATCACAGGCAGAGACACCACCGCACGGCTGACACGGCACGGAAGAGAACAGCACGTCGACAGGGCACGAGAGAGCATAGCACGGCCGAAATGACACGTCGAGAGAACACAGCACGGCCGACTAGGACATAAGAGAGCACGGCGCAGCCGACATGACACGTCGAGAGAGCACAGCACGGCCGACAGGTCATGAGAGAGCACAGCGCGGCCGACAGGACATGTGAGAGCACAGCACGGCCGACAGGATACGAGAGAGCACAACACGGCCGACATGACACGTCAAGAGAGCACAGCACGGCCGACAGGTCATGGAGAGCACAGCACGGCCGACAGGTCATGGAGAGCACAGCACGGCCGACAGGACAGGGCCGGCCGCCGACGGGACAATTAATCCGTCGCATGCCCGTAATTAACGAGCTCCGGGACACACTGACAGATTGCTTGCTCGCTGACTCGAGAGGCAGACGGACGGCGGCCAGCTGAGTGACGAAGTGAAGGAATGGTTCATGGGCAGTTCTGGGACATAGACGTGAAAGTCTCCCACACATCACGGAAAACGGGCACGAGCAAAAAGCGCTAACCTCTCAATCACGGCTTGCCGCCCACTGCAACTTAGGCCGGCAAAAAGGCGCAAGAAGTGCACAGGACACCTGATCTCAGCAAATGCGACAAATGATTCTGCTTCAGCCAATCTCCAACAGTGAGGGCGTTCAGAGCCTGAGTGCACACGCTTTTCAGGCCCCGACAGGTAGGACACAGAGTCTGATCCTCCACGCCCTCCCTGACAGGCCGAGCACAAAGTCAGAGCCTGCACAGCCCCGGACAGGCGGGACACAGAGCCCGACCCTCGACAGCTCTCGGACATGACGCTGACACGGCGCGGGCCTCCCTCGTCTCCCACGGGCGGCGGCGGCGGCGGCGGCGAACCGGCCGCCTTGGGGGACCGTTATTCGGCTGGACTCAAGGCCGCCCAGCGCCGGCTCTCGCCCCGGTCACGTGACTGCCACCGTGTCCGGGTCAGCCCCGAATTCTCGTGGTCGCGCGGCTTTCTGACTCACTGACTCAATTAACAGACGACTGTTCGCATCAGTTTATGGTGCCAGGCTGCTCCCGTGCCACAGGCATCCCGGCATCCAAAGGACGCGATCGCCTGCGTTGTCGCCGCGGCCTTTTATGGCCCGCAATGTCGCTTCTCGCTGTTTGACGGGAACGCGGTGAGCAGAGCAGGTCAGGAGGCGGACGGAACAGCCGGTCAGCAGAGCAGATCAGGAGAAGGAGAAAATAACGGATCAGCAGACAAGGTCAGGAGCAGAAGGGAACAGCGAGTCAGCAGACCAGGTCGGGAGAAGGAGGGAACGGCAGGTCAGCAGACAAAGTCAGGAGCAGGAGGGAACAGCAGGTCAGCACAGCAGTCACGAGCTGCTCCCACCCTCAAAATCAGCTTTGCATGGTACTGGATTCCAAAGCATCACTACGTACGTCTATATATATATATACACACACACACACACACACACATATATATATATATATATATATATATATATATATATATACATACATACAAATAGATAGATAATATAGGGCGACATAAAGGACATAGCAAAGTGTAAATCTGATGTCCACCGATCCTCTGTGTCCGCGTTAACACATGACAATTTTCCACAGGCAGGGTTGCGTAATGTAGCGTTTAAGAGCAGCAGTGCAGCGCACATTAAGTAGATAAGAGTGGAGTTAGAGCAAACGGAGAGGCGTGGTGTGGACGGAGTAGAGTAGCGAAAAGGAGAGCGAAAATGGACTAATGATAATGAATAACAAAATGGAATAAAAATGAATACATTAGAATATCATCGCATGGATTTAAGTAACGTAGGATGCAGAAGAATGTAGTTGAGTGGAATGGAATGGAATGGAATGGAATGGAATCGAATCGAATGGACTGGAATGGACCGAAGTGGAGTGGAGTAGAACAGGGCTGACTGCGGTGCGGTGACGCCGCTGGTGAGAGCCACTCACCGCGACGCCAAGTTACGAAATCATATCTGAATATGTCAGGTCATGTTCTAAACCGGTCGGGAAATGGCTTGCTTCAGATTCATGTCTACCTGATAATGGGCTACTATAATTAAGCACAGCACATTACATCAGGCATCAAATATCTCGCCTTAGTAATTAAATGTGTTCGCAAATATTCCGACATACTTTCAGTCATTACATTATCCCCTCATCAATTTTATTCGCCAATGTTACATCGCTTTACGTCCATGCATAAGGGAGGGGGGGGGGGGGTCACTTCGAGCTGTTGGTATAGTAGGTACTTGCACACGTCACTACTGATACCATGCTCATTCTGCACCACAAACATCCTGTGGGTGCCTGATGTTTTGTCATGCTAACTTCCTCCTCTATTACCTGGCCTGTCTGCACATGTTGGTAGGTTTTTCACGATCTAACGCAGCTGGATCATGGCAAAAAAGGAAAGATGTACCGAAACATGCGGCCGCTTACTGCCACATGTGGTGACCGTTAGCGCCGCTGCTGCCACCCGCGGCAGGCCGTCCCAGTCGGGGCAGGCAGCGACTCGAACCTACCGCGCCCCCGGGCGGGTGAATCGAAAGGCAGGCGCTCCAAACAACCGAGCTATCGGCACGGTCACGTACACTTCAGGACGGGACAATTTAAAGCCTATTTCGGCTGGATATCTGCCGCCTGGTTATGTCACAAAAGAGGTATCCGAGAGGTGGAATCAACAATTTTATGCAGTGTGCTCCGAAGTGAATACATTAATGATATCTGAAGTGTTAATTCTATTATCATGGGGTGTCGATCAATTTTTGCGAAAATATTTTGCATGGGTACGGCTTCTAAACGTCAAGTTTTCTCAATACAAACATTGCTTTCCTGATAACACCGTTCAGTTTCTACCTCTTAGTACACTGAAGGTTAATCATTTTCAGCACGAGAACTCCCAGCCCACAGCACCGAAACAACAAGAGTGCAATACCTTTATTGCTTCTATCAAGCGTCCAACACGCGCCAGTGTCGGTCGTGCTATTCTTTTCTAACACGCACACTCGCAATCCCTCCGGTTTCCAGCCTTCACCTACTCCAGTTATCGACATGTCCTGAGAATATCACGCAAATTCAGGTTCACTTTTGTAGTCAGGTCACGCACCACATTCTGCATAAAACAAACCATCTTTTTGCGACTGCACCTATTCATCAAAACGACGCATTTCTTCGTTCATCACAGCCGGTCGAGTTACAAGGATGTTTTTGCTGTGACTTACAGCCCATTCCAGGCTTTTTACAGGATTTAAATCCACAGCAGCTTGCAATGGGAAGTCATTCGTCATCAGCAAACCGATCTGAAAACTGACTTCACCTGCTATTTGTACTTTTGACATCGAGGGCGGAACTTCAAGTGGCCGAAATCCGGGGAAAAATGCGACACTGGGGGTGGGTTAGGTCAACTCGATCGGCCCAGCCCCACCCCCTCTCCAACCAATCTTAAAAAGTGGCAACCCTGCGTCCACGCTTCCTGCAATGCATAATCCAAACCGAGGGCATTCGGGACAACGGTTTGTTTGGTGAGCGACGTGACCAGCCGCTCACCAACGAACCATTTCACTTCGGCTGGTTTTGGGCACTGTCCGTCACTGCGACTCAACGATGCGTATCAAATTGCAAATGGACCCACGATGGAGCCTGTCCACCAAAGAACAACACGACCTGCCCCATATTTGTGAGCTGAGTCACGAGACACGTCGCTTCTGCACGGGCCACGACAGGCGGCAAGTCTGTTGTGTCTCCAGCTCGGTACGTTGGCTCGGTGACGACGCACCGGGCCGCCACTGTCGACGCCGCATGGGACGGCGAGCGGACTCGAGAGCTGAGAGCACGACAGGGGCGAGACCACCGCCCCTTCCGACATGACCCGACCTCGGTCAGCGGCGCACCGGAGCCGCGGCGACCTCCCCGGGGCGGGCGACTCACCGCACCGCGCTGGAGGAGCCGGCCGCGGGCGTCTTACGCCGGGCGGGCGGGCCGACCGCACCGACGCTGCCAACAGTGAGTCACCGCCAGCCAGACCGCGTGGACGCGGCCGCGGCGGTCTGGCCTGGCCTGGTCTGGTCTGGTCGCGAGGGGTGAGTAACCGCGGCTGCACCCGCAGTTAGTCACCGCGTCCGACGGCCGACTGATGAGGCGACGCCTTCGCAACCGACCACGAGCGGCACTTGCAGCCACTTCCCCTTTTCTCTCACTCCCGTCCTCTTGCTGCAGACCGCGGGCCAAGTGCCGACGGCGGCCGAGGCCGGACTGGCAACACTCCCGCCGACTCGGGGGAAGGGGGGGGGGGGCGGGCTGGTTCGGTCGGCCCCGGGTCGGGTCAGATGCCGCTGGACCGGCCGCGGGCGGCTCGGGTCAGCACAGGCTCGCCAGACCCGGCCCGGCACGACCTGCGCGCGGCGGAGAGCGGTGGACTCATGGGGCAACTTCTCAGAGGCATGAGCCACGCGCGTCCCCCCCCCCCCCCCAGCCCCGCATTGCTGTCCAAACTGGTTTCCAACGGTTTCCCCGCTCAAACAGGCCTTACAGGTTTTCCATACAATCCCGACAGCCTAAACAAGCGGTTGCCGCCCCAGGATACATGCTAAGTGGACACTGGTTGTGTGAATGGACATGCATTAGTCCGTCCCGTGACCGATGGTTTCGAAACAGCTCCACGCGAAGCGGCACGCCAGCGGTGCGCCGCACAAACACGCGCCACACCGCGCGCATCTGGCGGCGACGCGGTCACGCAGAATGCCGACCACTGACCTTGATGGGCTCGGCGAAGACGGCGCCGCTGGCCTGCTCCATGAAGATGTCGCGCGAAGCCTGCTGCGCGATCTGGCTGCGCGACTTGCGCTCCCGCTCCCGCATCTGGTCCCGCTCCTGGCTGTAACGGGAGGGCACGGCCAGGTCAGGCTGGGGTCACCTGCGACTGATCTGGGCCCGCTCCTGGTTGTGACGGGAAGTACGGTCAGTTCCGTCCCAGGTCAGGTGCCAAAGGCCAGCCTGAGATCCGACAAATCAGCTAGTCGGGGGACGTCTGGCGTCCTGAGCGAGGTCGGACGTCACCTCGGGGTGACTGGGGGTCGTCACACGAGGCGCGTTCTAATACGGACCGCTCCCGGCGTGATCCGTTTGTATGGTAGATGTTTGTATGATGTTTGTATGATGTTTGTATGATGTATTCACGATAGATGTTTGTGTGATGTATTTATGATAGATGTTTGTTTGCATCCGTTTGAATGATAGAGGAGGGCTTCGATCCAGCGCTGCTCCCGGCTGTGGTAGATCACGGCAGGCGATCCAAATGCGCATGCGTTGGGGCAGCGCATATCCGCGGGCAAGTCGCATGGGGCTTCCAAATCGTGCGAGACGTGCGCATCCCATCCCGCACGACGAATGCGCAGCTGAATCACAATTTGAAAGCCACACATGACTTCCGCGCCGACTTTCACACAACCTGGCCCCGGCCCATTTGGCTGTCGTCCAGCCCATGACAGATTAATCCCAGGCCACCTGATCCCACCGCTGCAACAGAAGTGGCTTGGCACATCAGCTCGAGGCAGTCCATTCGAACACTGAGAACGCGGCGCGGCTACCGTGCTCGGTCGCCAGTCGGAGCTCGCTGGCGCCGCTTCTGCTGCCGCAGCCCGGCTCAACCTCACGGCCGAGGGTCACGACGGGGCAGGCCGCGGTCGGCGGACAGCACGCGGGACACCCACCGCACCTCGCAGCCACCATTATGGGCGGCGCGCGCACGGCGCAAAAACCGCGGCGGGGCCGGTGGCTGCGACGGCAAGATCACATGGCGCCGCCGGCCGTGCCAGGCCGGACTGCGCGCCGCGGGCGCTTTCGGGTCGGCCGGCCGGCCAAGGTCAGGTCGAGATCAGACGGGGATCAGACGGGGGTCAGGCAGGGGTCAGACGGGGGTCAGGCGGGGGACAGGCTGAGCTCACAGGGGCCATGCTGGGGTCAGGTGGCCGGGCCGGTCGGCAGCCCGCCACGGGACGGCAGTCGCCGTCGCCGGCACGTGTCTGGCTGGCCGGGGGGGGGGGGGGGGCGGAGGCTCCACCCGATCGATCCGCCCGCTGTCGGCTGCGGCGCCGCGCGACAAACGAACCCGTCACAGCCCGCCGTCGTGACGGCTGTCGCCGCGTCACGCGGCTGCAGGTGACGGGCGGCGGGACGGCTGGCCGGGTCCGCGCGAGGCGGGCGCCCCCGACCCGGGCGTCAGCCGGGCGGAACTCGAGCCGACCGGCTCGGTCTGAGACCAGCACCGCCGCGACGACCGCCGGCGGTGCGCACAGAGCGAGCATCGATTACAGTGCGAACAGCGCCTCCGGACAGCGATGCCGGCTACGGAAGCGCTATAAATTACAGACTGGACGTTTAGTGGACTTCTACCGGCGTCGTACATCCGCAGTGGTCCGGCAAATAGGGCCCGCACATGTCGTGCCTGTACCGGAGAATGGATCCGCTTCCGCGGTGCGCACATGCAGGCGAACTCAATCCATGCTCACCGCCCCGCGCGTCTCAACTGACCAAAACGTGGCGGTGAAGTCACCTTTTCACGTCACTTCCCCACAGCCATAACCGTGCGGTCCCCGCTCGCTCTCGCGCAGACCGGGGCCGCGGCGCCCTTCCGGCTGGCCGTGCTCGCGCCTCCGCTCGACGCCGCCACGCTGCGGCGCGGCGCTGCCACGCTCCGGCCCGGGCGAGGCCAGCCCTGGCGGCGTGCGATGGACCGCCGGTCCGGCCCGGTGTCCGGCGGTCTGATCCGCCGCCGCCGCCGCCTTCGACTGCCGAGTACCAGCTCAGCGCCGAGCTGCCGCGGACGGGACGACGGCCGGCGGCGGCACCGGCGGCGGACACCCGCCGAGGTGCCGGCTCCCTTCGAAGGCGCCGAGGTGGCGCCCGCGTGCAGAGCTCGCGGCCGTCACGACCGGCGCGCAGCAGCCCTCCCCGCGTGGAAGCGCAGCCGGCCTTCACCGCTGCTGTGATCGGGCTCGCGCGGGGAGCTGGCCGCCAAGCGTGGCGTGCCGCGCGCCGGGCGCACGGCGCCCTCCCAGCAACGCCGGCCAACGCCGCTGGCTTATGAAGGCGGCCGCGGCAATGTAATCAGACGACAACCGACGGACGTGACGCGCTGATGACACACGACACGATCGCTCAGCGCCGGCGTATCGACGGCAGGGGCGGGGGGACGACGGCCGCACCGCGCGGCCGCCAGGGGTCACCGCTCCATCACGTGTTCGGCGATACGGTGACAGGGCGCCGTGACACGCGACATACGGCCGCCGTCAGGCCTGCTGCGCCGCCGCCGCCGCCGGGGAGCAGGGGCGCAGCCACAGTGCAGGCTACTGAGACCCCAGTACGCTCTGATGTTTTGCGTTTTTTTGTACGTGAGCAAACACAACAACGGGTCGATGCACTCCAGCGTTGCAAAGGTCCGGACCACACCACCGCAGCAGTGGCTGTGTTCGTAAAAGTGATGCGTTAACAGCACGCGAACACACACAGACCACGCCGCCCGGCTTTCCGCGCAGCCGCAGTTGACATCGCAGTGGTGGTTCAGAGTCATAATCCCAGCGCCCCAGCGTCGCGTCGCCGCCCCGTAAGCCTGGTCGCCCTGTGGCGGCCCCCTAGGCGGCGCTCGCGGTGATGGAGGGCGCCGCCCGCCAGCCCAAACTCGGGGCGCCGGCCGCCGCCGCCGCCGCCGCCAGCAGGTGCTGGTTCACCTGCTGGGGTCGGCGTCCAGGTCTGGGTCCCGTGGCGCCACCCCAGACCCGGCCCCGCCGCCGTCACACAGTGGGCTCCTGAGACGGACGGCGGCACCGCAGGGATTGGACGACGGGAGACGAGATATGGACCTGTCCTCATACCGCCCTACGCTTCAGTGAAGTCACGTCATCAACGTTTTGAAGGACGGCCGTGTTCAATGCCGGAAGTGCATTAACTTAACCTCATGAAAACACCTTTTCAACGCCCGTGGCAATCGAAAGCATGACTAATGATCATAAAACTCCACAATCGTCCAGTTAATCGCCTCGCGTGGCAGTGGCGAACACAATCACACCATAAAACGTCTGGCAGAAACCGAACACCGCCAGACTCGAGGCAGACTCGAGGAGTGGATCCCAGATACGGCGGGACTGAACACCATTTTCAACGAGTTATTTCCATGCATCACCACCGGGTTAATTGCTAAAACTTTCACAGAAAGCAGAAGTTTTGCGCATCTTCGTACCCCCTCCTCTCTCTCTCAGCTCCCACGCCTATTCATCCGCTGCCGCCCACCGCGCTGCCGCCCACCGCGCTGACACCTCTTAACCCGCGCCGCTCCGATCTCCACACCTACCACACCAGCCCCCACATCTCCGTTTCTGCCGACGCACCGGAAGCCCGCCGGCCCGCGAGGGGCCGCCGCGGGGGCGGCCGCGGGGCCGACAGCCGACCCGGACACCGCCCAGCAGCGCCCTAAGTCGTCTCAGGAAGGCCGCGGTACGGAGGCGCCGGTCGCGCCCGGCCCCCGGTGCGGTGCGGCAGGTGTTTCGGCGCCGAGCGGCCGCCGATCGGCTGATTATTTATGACGCGACCGAGCGGGCGAGGTCGTCGGTGCGGCGCATGTCACGCGGCCGGCCGGCAGAGGGCGTGACCCGATCGTCGCTGCTTCGGACGGCCGCGTGAAAGGCCCGCACGCTCGTGCGCCGCCGGTCGGCCGGCCGCGACGCGGCGCGTCGTCACGCGGCACACGCGGGCGGCGTCACGCCTGTCACGCTGTCACGCCGGGACGGGCGTGACAGACCGGACCGGACCGGACGCGGGCGCCGGTTGGACGCGAGCGTAACGGCCAGGGGCTGCGCCAACGAGCCGCCGGCGATCTCTACCGGTCCTGGACTGGCGGCGGCCTGCCGCAACGGCCGTCCGGTCCTGGGTTCGACTCTCGCCACAGGGAACCTTTTACAGGTGTGAAATGTTGCAACCTACGGACAGGCACCCTGCCTCGATCGCCGCCTCGGAAGCCAGGACTTCGCGTCTGAATGAGCTGCCGGAGCGCCCAGCCACCACTGAGCGGCCATCGCGCCGGGGTGGGCTCGGCGGCCGACTCCGGGTGGGCTCGGCGGCCGGCTCCGGTTGGGCTCGGCGGCCGACTCCGGTTGGGCTCGGCGGCCGGCTCCGTGTGGGCTCGGCGGCCGACTACGGGTGGGCTCGGCGGCCATCGGACCGGCCGTGCCGCCGTGACGTCAGAGCCGGCCGGCCCGTAATCGGTGCGCTGATGGACGGGGGCCGGCCTGCCGGCAACGGTCGCGCTCAGGAGATCCCCGCCCGAGCGAGCAGCCATCGGTCCGCGGTCGGGGAACGTCTACAGTCTGGCGCTCACGGGCCAGTGACGACCCGTCCCAGAGCCGGAGGCATAGGGCGAAAAGTGAAGGGTGCTTTTACGCATGCACGTCTTTTCACACCTTTTCACGAGTGAGATAGCGTGCGGAACGAAGAGTGGCGTGACGGAACGGTGATAACGACCGACACATGCCGGATATCATAAATAATGCGGTCCCACTCGAGAGGATTCAACAGGCTATCGCACGTGGTTCGCGTCGACGATGAAAACGCTGGACGCCGAGGACACGTCGGTAAACACAGGCTAAAGCCGTGGGCAAAACGGATGTTAAACGAACTGACACAAGAACTGTCCTCCCACTTGCTTCCAGTTCCCCGCTTCCTGAAGTTCCACCGCCGAAGGAACACCGAAATAACCAAACTGATCACGTGATGGCAGCGAAGCGGGGTCGAAGTTTCCGGGCCAGCCGTCAAAGTCGAAGGCGCCGCCAGAGCCATGCTTCCCCCATCGCGTCTGCCCACCCCGTCGGCGCCCGGGCGTGCGGCCGGTCGCCTTTGTCCGGGCGTGTTGACATTGATCTCGGCAGATTGGCCGCCCGCCGGCCGTCGATCGGTCGGTCGGTGAGCGGGGCTCCCAGACGGACGGGCCGGCCGAGCCAGCGAGGAAAACAGGCCCGCCAGCGGGCGGCGCAGTTCCCTCGAGGTCACCGGGGCGCCGCACGGACGGAAACGGGTCGGCGTGGGCGGCACGGCACCTGGGGCACGGCGCGAGGCGTGCGAACATGGGAGACGTGAGCGACACGGAAGAACGAGGCCCAGACCCAAGCCAACGGGACAACAGCGTGGCGGAAGGAGAGGGGAGAGCGAGCGTTGAACTGAGGGCCGCCAGTGGTCTGAAAGAGCGCTGCGCGTGTCCCGACCGCGAGCCGAGGCGGCCGCATCGCGTCATGGGAGTGGAGGAGGTTGGACGCGCCCTCCGAGCCCGGCCGTCGGGCCTCCGCACCAGAAGAGCAGACGGTCGGGCGCGCCGCTGGGCCCCGTTCGTTGGCTGACATCGCGCTGAGATGGTTGGCAGGACTCCAGCACGGTAGCCTCCGGGACAGTATGGCGAGTGAAGGCCCTGGTATGTGGGTCAAGTTCATGTGGGCTGTCGACGAACATCGCAATTACTAAGGTATGTCGCGTGAACTCGCAGGTCGGGGAAACTCTACTCCGCCGCGGTTGTGCAGTCGCAACAAAACTTGCTGTATCATCGGTGGGCGTCGACTTCACCGTTTGGACATGGAAGCGATACGACATGGAAGTGAGTGATGGAAGTAATGCGGAGCTGAGACAGACTTCCAGAGCGAAGGTTTCAGGTGGAAGCCTGCGGCATTTCGCCACAAGCACGAAGAGGAACCAGCGCGGGCGCGGCCGCGCGGAACGACCCACGAATGCGTGTCCCCTCGCGCGCGCGATCTCCACCGGCGCAGCGGAGACAGCCCCGGTGGCCGGGCACATGCTGACGCCCATACAGCCCCATCGCCGTCCACAACGCCGCAGGCGATCCGAGCGAGGAAGCCAGCGGCACTACTGCACAACGAGCCTGCGACAGGAAAGTGCGCGCCGGGCAGCCTTCAGCGGCGTGGCGCGGCTGACCGGCAAAAATCGTCGCCGCCGGCCGGTCCCGTTCGATTGTATTTTGTTTCGGCGGGGCACCAGCGGTCGGCCAAGGCCGGCCGATGTGGCGTCGGATGGCCAGCAGCGTTGCACAAGGTGCCGCACAGTCGTCCTCCCGGGGTGAAAGCTGCAGCTGCGGCCGGCCAAGGATTACTGGGAAAACCCACATGAATTCGTCTGCGGCCGGGCCGAGCGGAGGGCTTGCGCCGGTCGCCGGGCCGAGCGGAGGGCTCGCGACGGTGGCCGGGCCGAGCGCAGGGCTCGCGCCGGTCGCCGGGCCGAGCAGAGGGCTCGCGCCGGTCGCCGGGCCGAGCGGAGGTTTCGTGACGGTGGCCGGACCGAGCGGAGGGCTCGCGCCGGTCACCGGGCCGCGGTGCGGCGCCCTTTCCTTCTCCCGGCAGGGCCGGCCGGCCGGCTTCAAAGCGCCGCCGCTGCCGCCTCGCGTTCACCGGCGAGCTTTGCGCAGCCGCGTTGAAAGGAAGCGCCGCCGCGCCGGCAGCGGCAACAAACAGGGCGCGCCCCGACACGCGATCACACCTTCGGCGGGGGAGGGGGGGGGGGGGGGGTAGGGGTAGGGGTGGCGGCGGCGGCGGAGCCCTCTTGCGGCGGGGCGTCAGTGCCACGGCTTGGTCGGCCGACGCGCTGCGGCGGCGAAAGCTGCCAGGAGGCGGCGTCATAAACCACCGTAACCAGCCCGTTCATTAGGACAATCCGCCGCTTGGTTAAGGAGTAATTCGGCGTCAACGAGAGGGCTCCGGGATCTTATTACCATGATTCCACCGGTAACGAGCAGTAAATTACACCTAGGACGAGCGCGGTGCCAATCAGAAGTCTTGACGTGCAAGTAAAGGATGCGGTAATTCAGCCCCCGCTCCATGAACAGGCAAACAGTCATCATCTGACCATTATGCGGCAACACACAACCTTTAGAGACAAATAAATAATACGGACGGTGTTAAACTCCAGGCGAAATCTGAGTGCACGCAACGTCATGTTGAGCATATTCATGGACCTAACATTGCGGCGAGCACTAAGCCTAACCATCCTATGCATGGCGGTCCAATTTGCAAGTCAACATGCCACGTAACAACACTCCAGAGCAGAAGCCGGCTGCAGCCAGCCGCCCAAGGCCGCGCGCAACTACCGGCTCAAACTAGGCCGCAAGAGCACACAAACTGCGCTGGTCGACAAGGCCAGCCAAGCACACAGCTACAGCTGAACCAGCTGAATGAGGCGGTGGACAGGACAAGCCTATGTGGATAATGACGCGGCCGCTGGGGGGGGGGGGGGGGGACTCGGTCCTCGGCGACTTGGGCATCTCAGCCGGACCTGACCGCACCCGGGGCGTCTCGAGCGTCCCAGGCGCAGCCGGCGGCACCAGCACACCTGGCGGAAACGCGTGTATCGCAGCGCGGCGCTCTACACAGGTGTCCGGCCGCGCGCAGACGACGATGACGGGTGGGACGCCACCTGCGCCGTAGCTTTACCGTGGGCCGCCACCGTCGCAGCGCTGGCGAAAGACGCCGACAAAAACCACCGCCATCGGCGTCAGCTCAAGCCGCCGCGTGCGCCCGGCCGTCTTTGCGCACGCGCGCACTCTCTCAGCGGAGGTCCGCCGCCGCCGACGACGACGCACGGCCGGGACGGACGCGCGCCGCTTACGTCGGCGGAGGCGGCGGCGCGACAAGGCCGCCGCCGTGATTCGGTTATTTTACGGCGCGCGTAACGACCCCGTTCATCAGCGTCCAAGCCGCTGTCAGAAGGGTTGGCGCCGGTTGGCGTCCCAGGCACGCCGCCACGCTGCTCCCGGCAAGTTGTGGCGGTCTGATCTGATCGAGAGATCGGGAGGTGGGAGACAAGACGCTCGCGTCTTTGAAATACTACGCTGTCAGGCGCATAAGGAGAACAGAAGATGACGAGGTTGAAGACGGCGGAGGATAGCAGGAGAGGGAAAGATTAGCCCAGAAAGAATGTCGAGCACGGCGTGATGCAAGAGATGAACAAATTATCAGAACGAACAGCGGAGGGAGCGAAAGTCGGGCATGAAATTTGCAAACCCAGGAAACAACAGGCGAGTGGAAGCCAAACAAATAAAGAGAAAATGATGGCACGAGCCAAAGATGGGGCGGTTGAAAGGATGATGAGGAGACGGGAGATGGAAGAAGTCAGAGACCAACAGGACAATAAGAAAGACGGCGAGCCAGCCCGCGTCACCTGGTCGAGGCGCGGCGCGGCGGCCCGCGGCGCCGCGCCCGCTGGGTCAGGGCGGTGCCGCTCGGCCGGCGGCGGCGGCGGCAGCGGCGGCGCTGGGTCGCACGGCCGCTCTCCCGGCCCCGGTTGCGTTCCCAGCCGGCGGCGGCCGGGGTCACACGGCCGCGGTGCCGCTCCCAGCTGCCCGGCCTGGGTCACACGCCGCTCTCGCAGTGCGAAGGCGCGGCGGCCCGATCGGCCGGGCGAACGGGCAGGCGCGCCGCCGGCCAGCGTTTGTCACGACGTTTCGCGCCAGCCTCCGACTGGTTGACACAGTCGCCGGTTGGTGACTGCAATGTTCGACGATTTATTCGCGGGCCGCAGCTGGCAGCGCTAGATCCAGATGCGTCACCTACTGCTGGACACCGGAAACGCGTCACAGCTCAGCCAGGGGAGCTCACAGCTCAGCTCAGCCCGGCTCAGCCAAGGGAGCCCACAGCTCAGCTCAGCGCAGTCTGAGAGCCGCGCGGTCCGACCTCCGGCCGACAGCGCCGCCGGGTGCGGGTGTTCAGCCGCCGCCGCGCCTGAAGCGTGGGCGTCCAATCGCCAGGGCTGTCCCGGGCGGCCGCGGTGGGAGCGGGCGGCGCCCGGCGGCGGCACGAGCGCGCCGCTCGGCCGGGTCGACAGCGCGCGACGGCCGACCTGCGCCTCATCGGAGGCCGTGACGCCGGAGAAACGCCGGCTGGCGAACGGTCGGGACATTGGGGACTCGAGCCTAGCCAGGCGGGGCGGGAGGCCAGAATGTGCGGGCGTTGTTCCGACGTCCGCTGCGCTCCCGGCCGGGCTCGTGCGCCGCCCGCCGATGACCCCGCGAGGCCGGCGCAGCAGCCGCGGCCTGTCACGCCCCGGGTGCCGGGTCTGTCGCACCGACGCGCAGGACGTTGAACCCGCCGGCCACCGGCGACGATCAGACGCAGGGGAGCGGCGGCGCCCGCCAGGTCGGGCCGGCGGCACGGGCGGCACGTGTCGCGATACGGGCGGGCCATACGGGTGCCCACGGCGCCGCGCTAACGTCGAGCATCGGCGCCGCGCCGGGCCAGCGCACGCGCCAGCACTCTCGTGTGAGCGCCCGCCGGCACGCTCGTCACGTCCATTCGCTCATCACCGACGGCGTGCATGGCGCGTCGTAACGAGTGAGCCTGAGGCGATCGAGCGGCCTTCCGGGACGCGGCATACATCGACAAGGCCCTCGGGAGAAGACGGCATGCTTCACCCGATGGCTGGTTAGATATCGATGCTGTGAGTGGCTGCAAGGGGGCAATTGGTGCCTAGCTGAGCTGCGGAGGCAGGTGGTCACCGCGTTGCACGGAGCACAGACATTACCTCCCGAAGCGCGGGCCCATCGAACCATGAACCACGCCGTCTGAAATCACGGCAACTTGACTGCACCGCTGTGGCTCTCGCCGAAACGGTCTCGAACCGCGTTCACCGCGTCGGCCGATTTCACCGCAACCCAGGCCACTCGCCCGGCCGGCCGGCCAGCAGTGCGCTGAAAACTTGGCCGGCGCGGCGTCTATGAACTTTTCCCCGAGAGCCACCTGTTGCATCATACGCGCTCCGGTCCGGCCGCTGACGCAACCGCCGCTCTGGCTGAGGGCGCCCGGCGGACCGGCGGGCTTCCGTGACCCCCAGCAGCACGAGGAAGCACCCTGCACACACCGGGGCTACGCGTCCCGTCGCCAAACGCCGCTGCCCCACCTCCACCCCGAAGTTTCAACATGTGACATCACAGTGAGCGCGTCACAATGGTTCATGCGTGTTGGCACGCTGTCGCCCGTGTGTGGTTTCGCAGCCTGTGACGTCACAGACCACAGCCTCAGGTAAGCACTTGACCATTGAGCAGCTGGGCCCGCGCGTCCGCCACGTGTCGCCGGGTACTGTTCGTCGCTCGAGAGCGGCGCCAGAGTCGGCGCTATGAACACGGAGAGGACTGCTAGCGCTGACCACGTAGCGTGCTGACACGGTTCATCCCGTTATACGAAACCCGGCGAAGAAACCGCGAAACCGGTTAGACAAAATCCCCTCAAGAGAAACTCGGCATTTCGCGGAACGACAGCCACTGGTGACGACAGTGACGCCCCGTGACCACTAATGACCGCTGGTAACTGCTAGTGACAGCTGGTAACTGGTGATCGCTGGTGATCGCCGCTGACCACAAATGACCGCTGGTAACTGCTGGTGACAGCTGGTAACTGGTGATCGCTGGTGACCGCCGTTGACCACTAATGACCGCTGGTAACTGCTGGCGACAGCTGGTAACTTGTGATCGCTGGCGATCGCTGGTGACCGCTAGTGACCGCCGGTGGCCGCTGCCGGCCGCTGGTGGCCGCTGCCGGCCGCTGGTGGCCGCTGGTGGCCGCTGGTGGCCGCCGGTGGCCGCTGGTGCTCGTGGCTGTCAGGAGGCCAGCCCGCACCGCGACGGAAATGAATTTCTTCGGAGACAATGCGTCGGCACGGCGCCGCCGGCAGCTGTCTCGGCCGAGGGCACCGGCGGATTAACCACTCCATCAAACCGGAGGCTGTGGCGCCGGCCTCCTCCCGCCGATGACGGAGCCACTCTCGGCACAGCCGTGGTCCGAAACCAGTGGCTAACAAACGTCAGGCGGTATGTCCTTATCGCGTGATTGCCATTTGATAGGTTGGAACTGCTAGCAAAGGAATCTGTGGTAATCTGTGATCACTGAGATCATTTTTAGTTCACGGACGACGAAAGATGAGCCACACGATCATATATACACAAATATATCATCAGAGGGCCCGGAACTTACACAGCCACCCACCCCAGCTCAAAAACAATTTGGACATGCCCATGACAAAGTCATTACACAGATCTGACCAAACTGAGGCACCCGTCACCGACGCTGTTCTTCAAGGTCGTCATTTACGCCGGCCCACTGCTGGACCCGGCGGCGGGGGCCCGCCAACCGGCGCGGACCGCTCCACTCCAGACGTCCGCCGACGCTGACTGGAACTGGCGACCTTTGCCTATCGTCCGGCGGCCATCGACGGGTGTGGAGGGAGCGCGACCGGCCACGGCCAGCGCCGACGACCGACATACGTCACCCGTCACCAGCGGTGACCATCGTCCGCCGTCAGCGGTGTCAGCGCGAAAACCGCCGTTAGCGGTGACCCGTCACCGGTGATGACCATTACCAGCGGTGACCCTCACAGCGGTGACCCTCACAGCAGTGGCCCTCACAGCAGCGACCTTCACAGCAGTAACCCCCACAGCAGTGACCCTCACAGCACCTCACAGCAGAGACCCTTATAGCAGTGACATTCTCAGCAGCGAACCTCACAGCAATGACCCTCATAGCGGTGACCCTCACAGCAATGACCCTCACAGCACCTCACGCAGTGACCCTCACGGCGGTGACCCCCACAGCGGCGACCCGTCAGCAATGTTGACCACCGGCGGCGGCGGCCGATGTCGGCGCCGACGCCGGTGGCGGGCCGGCCGTCTATTTGCGGCGGCACCACAATCAGCCGCTGACCGGCCGGGCTATTTCTAGCGGCGCGGCGGGCCGACTCGACGCCACCCGACCGCCGCCGGGCAGCGGCGGCTCGCGTGTCGGACGCGATCGGCGCCCGGCGGCCATCGGCGGGGGGGGGGGGGGGGCACGCGCGCCGCCTGAGCAGCCACGGCGGGCCAGGGTCACGTACTCGAGATGCCAGCCCGCAGACGGCGGCGCGAGAGGGAAAAGACGGACTGCCGCGGAAGGATGAGGCCAGCGCTTTATCGGCCGGCTTTTTGCTGGATGCGGTGCCTTGTGACGTGGCAGGCAGCTGCCGCCGCTTCGAGATACGGAGCCTGTTACGAAGAAGCTACATGTGGCGTCAGGAGCAGCAACCGCAGAGGCAGCTGCTTAGCCACTGACCGACTAGGGGTCGCATCATGACCATGATCCGCAGCAGACGGCGCCAAACGGCCACACGACAGCGCACGCTAGCGCATCGCCGGCAAATCGGCAACAGTGGCGGATTGAGCCGAGAAACGAGGCAGCCGCGTGGCCGGAGGAGACTCCGTCAGCGGCCCACAGTCAAGCCCGCCCTGCGCCCTTCGCCGTGCTTGGGTTCCGCCGCGGGGCTCCCTTCCCCGGACGGGACCCGTCTCCGTGGACGGAGCTCGTCCGCCGCATACAAGTCATCTTTAGTGGCGGTGCACCATCTCGAGCAGAGCACGCCACCTGCAGCCTATTGCCGGGCGCCCGGTCGTGGAGGCCGCTCTAATCCCCGCTCAAGGAGGCCGCGCCCGCCAGGAAGGCGCCAGGCGCGGGGACTGGCGGGCCGTTAAGGTCAGGCTGCCACCCCGGCGCCGGTGCCTCCCACCAGCGCCGGCAGCGGGCCGCGGGACGGCCCCCGAGCCCGGCCGAAGCTGCGACATAGGCGGCCGCGCTGCCACCGCCGGTCACCAGCCGGCCTGGGCCCGGGGCGCGCGCCGCGTGTCGAGGTCGCGGTCCCGAGCGAAGCGCGGTCCGAGGCGCCCCTCCGCCCGCCCCGCGGCCGGCCGCCACCGCGTCCGTCCGACCCCACCCGAGAGCGGCAGCTGTCGCCTGCCTGCGGGGCCGTCGCTCCGAAGCTGCCAGACCTGCAGCTCGCCAGATAGCGGGCGCCGCGGCCGCTGGTCCGTCGTCGCCGGCGGCCCACAAAAACGCCGCGTGCCGGCACGCACGGCGAGCGCCGCCGCGCGGCCGCCCGTAGCAGGCGGGCCGCCGTGTGCGCGACGCATCCCGCCGCCCGCCGGAGGCCCGGCGCGCGCCGCGCCGCTGCGGACCTCGTTCCGGGCCCAGGCCGGCCCAGGTTAGGTCAGCCCCGAGTCGGGTGTGGGTCGGGTCAGGACCACGCCAGCTGTGGCTGACGGCTGAGGAAAGCCGAGCTAAGATGCGCCTGTCGATGATGATTATGTCGATGCCGCTCACGGCTGGAGGCCGCAGTCGGGGCACGTCAAACGAGTCCGCTCTTTGGTGTGGGGACGGGTTCGTGGTCTCGTTGGTAGGCCTAGTACCTCAACTTCGACGCAATTTGAAGTGAATTCCAAACCGACACTGCGCACCGACGCACTGCTTCAGCGCGCTGCGGAATGACTTGATAATTGCATGTGCTGTCAAACCTGCATGTCCGCATTGCATGCGCATAACTGGCAGGAAGAAACTGCCAGCACATCGGATTACATAACCACCACGTCCAACCGGACCTCACCCGGAACATCAAAACGCGGCCCCCGTGCAAGCTGAGGCGGACCCGGCTGGAGGTTCAGTGAAGAGCTACCCCACCACACTCTGCTTCGAGTCAGCGTGCGCGTCACAACAGTCAGCGTGCGGGGCGGCGGCGCGAGGTCGGCGCCGCTCCTCTCAAGCGACGGCGCCGGCGGCGTCGCCCGATCGCCGGACGACGCTCGCCCCCGCCCGCCGCGTCGGCGCGTCGTGTTCGCGGTGAAACCGGCGCCGGCCGAGCCGAAGAAAGTGTGTCGCCGCCGCATTAGCCGGCGGACGACGCAAAGCCGCCACGTCAGGCCGGACCGCTGCTTAACATTCGACAGCGTGACCGCCACCGTGTCGAGCCGGCGCCGTCGAGTTAGGCTCGCGTCGCCATACAAGGCGCAAACAACACCGCCGGCCCGGCATCACAAATGGCGCGCCGTCCGAGGCGACGAGGACGCCGGGAAATGCTCGTCCGTCACACGGCGCCAGGGTACAACGGATCGAGGCATTCATTTATACCATAGACTGAGCTCTCAGTGCGCCTATAAATCACACAAGACGGCTTCGAATGCCACGGCAAAAACAGTCGCCCTCTAATTACACCTTCATAATAGTGTATCCCTGGAAGCTACGCATCCGGGCATGTACACAATTAATAAAGTTGGGCGATAAACTTCACTGGGGTACGCATTACTGCCACCAATGGCCCGTCAGCGGCGATTAATTTCCCAGCAGCCCCATGCCCGGACCAAACCACTCAGCGGGGCCCTCCTGAGCGGCACCTCTGCTGAGGTGATCCTGAAGACTGCGGGCCCGTCACGGATGCCGACGCCCCGCGGGTCGGTACGGGACGGCAGACCACAAGGCGAGCACGGCCGCGGGTCACCACACAGGAGAACCACTGGCGGGTGGATCGCACCGGGCTTGCAGTCCCCCGGGAGCCCCCCGGGAGCCCGCCGGGAGTTCATCGGGAGCTCATCGGGAGCCCGCTGGGAGCCCGCTGGGAGTCCGCTGGGAGTCCGCCGGGAGTCCTTCGGGAATCCGCCAGGAGCCCGCCGGAAGCCCACCGGGAGTCGGGCCAGGTCACCAGAAGCGTCAGGTGAAGCCTGGGACGCACGGCCCACCGCGACATGTCACCAGGCGCCGGAACTCACGGGGGACGCGCGCGCGGCGCGGCAGGGAGCCAGAGCCGGTCAGCGGACCCGGGAACTGACAGCGGGAGACGCGCTAACGGGGGAGTCCCGGTGCTGCCACCCACCGGTGACCGCACCGACTGTGCTGTCGGAACTGAAGAAGCCGCGAGCGGCGGCGCGCCCTGTCCGCCAGCTTCGAGAAAACCTACACCAGCCTGACGGCGCGTCACAGTTCATACGAAACGGGACAATCCCTGCCCCTCCTCCACATTTCACGGAAGTTTCGTCGCCCGTGCTGCCCCGACCCCCGCCCCTCCCCGCCACCGCCACCGCCGCCGCTGCAGCCATCCCCCGGCCGGCCGTGCCGCCGTCGCCGGACTGCGGTGGTCAGCTGCCCCACGCCCGGCGGCTCCACCGCAATCACGGCGGCCGGCGACACATGGGGGCCAGGCGCAGCAGGCCGGCACCGCCGGGCAGCACGATGTCATGGGCTGGATCACACTCGCTGAGACGGTGCACAGCAGTGCCGGAGCCTGCTCGGCGCGGCCGCTAACAGTGCGCTTGATTCATGGTTGGCGGCGAGCCCGCGCTCGCGGCCAGATACATTATCATGAAGCGAAACACCGCCGCGCCGATAACCTTCACTATTCACCGCACCCGGCAGCGCGAGTCCCTGGCCTGTGGGGCACGAAGTTCATAGTCATATTTTGTGACGCTGCACCAGAGAAATCCAATCAGCTATCCCCGCTCCGTCACGATGTATGCACACCCACCACAACAGCGCGGTTCTAGCCGACCAGCCGGCTGCATTCCGCCTCACGACGCCTTCCGGCAAACGTCAACAAAGCTTCGCGATTAGGGGCCGGCCAGCGCTGAACCCTTACCTCGCCGCTCCATCAAGCAGTTCACCGACGAAAAGTCAGCTCACCTCGCGGGGCTATCGCGTCCCAGTGTACGGGCTGAGCTGTCCACAACTGCGAGCACGGACGACGGTAACAAGCCGGCAACAAACCGGCAACAAAACCGTCGGCGACGACCACACTAAACTGTCAGCTGGTCTGCTGCTGCTGCGGCGGCGGCGGCCGACGGGGGCGGCCTAGAGGGCCGGACGACGCCGTGCGCAGGGGCATCCGCCCATCCCCGAGCCGGCACTGCCCTCGGC
>NW_023596420.1:41668850-41671534 GCF_011947565.3 Pollicipes pollicipes | reverse complement strand
GAAAAGAGAAATAGAAAGAGAAAGAGAAAGAGAAAGAGAAAGAGAAAGAAAGAAAAGAGAAAGAGAAAGAGAAGAGAAGAGAAAGAGAAAGAAAGAGAAAGAGAAAGAGAAAGAGAAAGAGAAAGAGAAAGAGAAGAGAAGAGAAAGAGAAGAGAAAGAGAAAGAGAAAGAGAAAGAGAAAGAGAAAGAGAAAGAAAGAGAAAGAGAAGAGAAAGAGAAAGAGAAAGAGAAGAGAAAGAGAAGAGAAGAGAAAGAGAAAGAGAAGAGAAAGAGAAGAGAAAGAGAGAGAGAGAGAGAGAGAGAGAGAGAGAGAGAGAGAGAGAGAGAGAGAGAGAGAGAGAGAGAGAGAGAGAGAGAGAGAGAGAGAGAGAGAGAGAGAGAGAGAGAGATAGAGAGAGAGAGAAGAGAGAGAGAGGAGAGAGAGAGAGATGGTGGTAGCGGCGCCGGACCATTAGCGTGTGTCCGGACCTGGAACTGGCGACCAGCCGGGCGCGGGCAGCGCTGGCGGCCCTGATTGATTGTGGGCCGCGCGCGATCTGAGCCGCAGCCAGCCTGAGAGGCGCCGCCTGCCGCCGCCGCCGGCCGCCGGTCCGTCACCGGACGACACCGGCCGGCCGGTTGCACGGTCCCGCCCCCACGCGTCCGTGCCGGACGCTGGCCGCCGCGCAGCGCATAGGCCCGGCCGACGCCGAACGGGCTCCGGCTGAAGTGGCGCCGACACCTCAGGTCCTGTCGGACGGCCGCTAAGGTCCAGACGCGGCGAGGCCGGCCGGGAGTCGCAGTCAGCGCGAGCTCACAGTCATGCGGTTGTGGCCAGCCGCGCGTGGCCTCGTGGGGAAACCGGCCGACACCGCGGGTCGGTGGAGCCAACAGAAAATGTCCCGCGGACGTCAGAAGACGAGTATTCATGTCCTTGATTTCCCGGCCGACACCGCGGGTCGGTGGAGCCAACAGAAAATGTCCAGCTGACGTCAGAAGACGAGCATTCATGTCATTGACTTCCCGGCGGACACATTTATTGTTATCCATCACGGAATGAGCGCTAGTCGCTTTTGTTAGACCCGCATGACCTTCCTGACCTTTACACCAATCCAGGCGTTTTCGGCGGTGATAACAGAGTCACGCGAATAAATAAGCACACGCTGCGGTGGAAACGGCCGATAACAGCCGAGCAGCAGCACCACTTCACGACAGCGAACGGTCTGAAGAAGGAATCATAAGTGCCGTTATCACCCAAGCTTATGAGAGCCGCGACCGAGACGTCACTCTTCTCTTGACCTCTTCCACTGATCCACTTCAACATGGCAAGCCGACGGTTCCAAACATCCCGGCTGGTGGCTCAGTCCGCAACGGCACGTGACACGAAAAGCCAAGTGGAGAGCAGCCAGACCATGCCATCCGTGCTGTGGACGGCTCCCTCGTGTCTCCAGGCAGTATCAGTATCCTAGCGGCGCGGTGGCCGTCAGCTCGTCTGAGAGTCCCGCCAGACCGCGCCGCACGACGGCAGTGAACGGCCGGAAAAACGGCCGGCCGCCGCGTCTGGTACGAAGCCGAGCTTCACCATTGCATCAGCCGGCCGGCGGGCGCCCGGTGCCCGCCGGGCAGAGCCGCCGCCGGGCAGAGCGGGACGGCGGGCAGAGCGCCGTGTCGGCGGCCGTCGCGAGCGCCACGCGCTGCGCCGGCGGCGGGGGGCGACGCCGGGCGCGGCGCTGCCGGCGCGCTCTCGCCCAGCAAGGCGGGGAATGCCCCGGGGGAAATCTGCCAAGCAGGCGGGGTAAACAACGGAGCGCCGGCGGCAGTGGCGGTGGCGGTGGCGGTGGCGGCGGCGGCGGCGGCGGCGGTGGCAGCGGCCGGTGGCGACCCGTTAGCGACCTGTCGCCGACAGGCGGCCGCCAAATTATGCGATTACACGCAGGGCCGCACGCCGCTGTCGCTGTCGCCGCCGCCGGCGCCGTGCCGTCCGTCTGCGGGCTCCAGGGACGGCCGGCGTCCTTTGAAGTCCTCGCAGGTGGCTGATCCCGTGCCGTGCTGGGCCTCCCAGTAGAGGCTCGTCAACATTTACGCGACGTGTCGCCGAGCGAGGCGACATCAAAATCACAGCAGAGTCCGAGCGGTATACGATCGCCTTGCTTTCAGCGCGACACACCTGTCCTGCTATACTTGTGCGCCACACCCCTGCAAACCTGCCCTCACTCCAGCATGAGCAGCTCACACCCCCAGCCTGTGTGACTCCTGACGAGTTGCGTAGGAGCCTGCATCAGCCTTCAAGAAACCTATTTCGCCTATCAGTATTCCATGCCATTCACTCCGCTGGAAATCTACCCCACATTCCAAAGCAGAGAGCGGGACAAGCGACATTCTTTACATCGAAACCGTCGGTCACCATATCGAGCTATTCCCCAGCCACGCTCATCTAGCCCCCCTGTCAGGCCCCGCCAGCCCGCCAGCCCCGCCAGCCTCTGTCCACCGCCCACCTATCGACGCGGCGCCGTAATCAGGCAAATTTATTGAATGGCCCGCCGCGGCACGGCGCGGCCGCCTCCAACGGCGGCATCGACCACCGGTCCGCGCCGCTACCCGCCGGCGGACAGCTGAATACCCCAGCAGCGGCCCACTGACCACATGGCGGCGCGGCGCGGGGCGGGGCCGGCCACCGCCGCACCAGGCCGTGACCTCCGGCCCTG
>NW_023596420.1:41648850-41663850 GCF_011947565.3 Pollicipes pollicipes | reverse complement strand
GTCTAACGTCAGGTGATCGACGCATCCGTCCAGCTGGGGCCCGCGCACCAGCAGGGGGCGGAAAAAATAACGGGACACTGCTGACCCCTACCGAGGCCAATCCGGAAGCAAGCCACCTCTAATTGTGCGTCGCAAATGCTGCCAAATCTCCCCCTGCTCGCATGCCTTTTACCTAGAGTGCACACAGGCCACCGCCCACCATCGTGTCTGCCCACCGGCAGCAGCCTGGCCCGCGCGCCGGCCAGCGGCGCAAGGCCAGCGGTCAGCGGGTCCAGCGGGTCCAGCGGTCAGCAGGTGCGGCCGCCAGCCGGGGCACTCACCTTGTCACTCCGAGCCGCAGGCCGCGACGGCCGGCCCGGCGGCTGGTGATGCGACGACGACGACGACGACGACGACGACGACGACGGCGGCGGCGGCGGCGCCAGCGGCGGCGGCAGGTGCCGGTGCGGCGCCGGCCTCGGCTCGGGTCGCCGCTCCGGCGGAGGCGGCGGCGGAGGCGGCGGCGGCGGCGGAGGCGGCAGCGTGGCAGGCGGCGGCCGACGGGCGATCGGCGCTGGCGAGGCCGGTGGCGACCAATGCAGGTGGTCGTGGTCCTGGTGGACGGGCGCCGGCGTGCAGGGCATGGCGTCGGCGCCCACCAGGCTGTTGCGCGCCCGCTCCGAGCGCATGATGGGCGCCACCCGATCAAACTCGCCCAGAATCGCCGTGATCCCCGGGTTCTGCCGCTTCACCTGCCACAAGGAACCAAAGCGTCAATGTCAGCTGAAGTGTGACAAGCCATGCGCACCGAAAGTCGGGCATGAGCGAGTACGGGCGGACGTAAGCAAGTATGGCGGGCAGCACGAGGAGGTGTGTACGCGCCGGTCAGGGGTGGCTGGTTCGTGCAGCGAGACCGCGCGGGCCGATTCCGCGCCCAGAAGTGCGCCGTTTAGATTGGAGAGAGATATAGTACGCGCTTAGATGCACGGTGATACGACACGCTGGTCGTCCGACGGCACGGCGGGAAACGACGACGCCAAACGACGCCAAACGACGCGGCCGATTACAACACAGCTCAGCCGCGGCTAAACGTCACGCCACGACAGCTTTTAAGTGCGATGGCCCGGTGAAAAGAAAGCACACCGGCGAGCGCCCGCCGGCAGCGTCAGCGCCATGTTACAGTTAATCTCTCAGTCAGTCGTCATTCTAACGGTGCCGCCAGACCTTGGCAGGCGTTGACTCTGGCCGGCTCCCGGCACTAGGCATGCTTCACCACGCCCGCGCCACACAATACAATCGAGATCGGCTCCGATCGCCGGCGAGCTCGCCTCGATCGGGCGCACAGCGCCGGCGGCCGGCCGTTTCCAGGCCGCCGCAGCCCGCGCCGGCCGCCCCACATTTTCCCGACCATTGTTCCCCGGGTAAAAACTGCGTTTATGTGCACCGGTGGCCCGGGTCGACCTCGTCCTGTATTCGGGCGCCGCACAAATACCGCCGGTGGTCCTCGGCCGGCGGCGTATCGACAAAGCGTAACTGGCTGGAGGCGGTGCCGAGCCTCCGCGCGGGCCGTGATCAATCGGTGGACACCGGCGGCGCTCCCTGCCGCCGCGCCGACCGGCGCCCAGGGCAGAGTCGGCCGCGGGGACGGGCGCGGACCGGGTGTGGGCGGGGTCAGGATAGTTGCTGCCACAGCGAGTGACCAGACTTCGCTTCAGTGGCTTCCTCAGGTGCGAGGTAATCTCGTCGAAGGTCCCCACCATGACGTCAGCTACGAAAGCTCCCGTTCGACGTCACACCGTCTATAATTCGTACCGCACCACAACAGCAACGGCAGCCACCCCTGCCTGCAGATCGGCCCGAGGAACGGAACAGCTCCCCACTACATTCCCACCACGCGCTTCCAGCCCCAAAGAGCTTGTGTGGCACGCATTAACCACGCAGAGCCCCCACGGACGCAGCCGTCCAATCAAACACTCCCATATCAAGACGAACGACTGCGCCACGCCAAAAACAAACTGCCAACGCCGAACCGAAACGCGTCTCGCAGTCCGCGCCTCCTGCAATAACGGCCGCTTTTTACCGTCGGCGCCGACCGAGCGTGACGTCATAGCCGAGACGAGCCGTGCCGCGGCGACGACAAAAACGCCGCGGCCGGTCCGCTGTCGGGCGGGCGCCGTTTCCCGGCCGATCGCGTCCACCACTGGCGCTGCGGCACGGCCAGGTCCAGCGACAGCACAAGAGCCGCGGTGACCCGAATCGTCCCTCACCATCGAAGAAAACGGCGCCGCAAAGTAGTACGCCCCACCCCCCTACGCCGTCCCTGGCCAAACAGGGCGCCGTGATCGCCGCGACAGCGGCACGGCCAGCGACGCTGCGGCGGCCAAGTGCGGCTGGCCAGCTGCTGCTGCGGCGGCGGCCGCGGAAATAGCTCGGCGTCGGTTTGCACTGGTGACCGGCAGGGGGACTGCTTTGGCATCGGATCGGCAGCCATGGGCCGGTGACCTTGGCGTGACATTGAGCGCGGCGTGGCGCCCCCAGAGCGGCTGCCGGTCCAAAGGTGCAGCTCGTTGATGATTATTGAGGACATGGTAGCTGGGGCGTCAGATTACCTTTTGGTGCACAGCGCCCGTGTGTGTATGGGTACAGGGATTGTGGTGAGGTCAAGGTGACACCAACATCTGGAAACCTGAACCAAAATCTTTCTTCTCGCCGGATTTCAGTCATTTTATGATGCGATTTAATCCATGTTAATATTATACAGTCATCAAGCTTAAGCTACGTTTAGCAAGTCCGACAACTCTGTTCCTTCCGTGAACTACATGAAAAAACTTATGAAGCATGAGCTCCCACACCGAGAATACTGGGAACGCTCCCACCGTTCCTGCGACACAGAACAGAAGTGCAAGGGAGCCATCATGTGCACCAGTGACCACGCAGGTGACGCGCCCTTAATCACTGAGCATCATCCGGCTCATGCCGCCGTGGCCTGGCGCGGCCGCTTGGCTCGGGTGCTCAGCTCGTGGGGGTGTTTGCTGCAGCAAACGCCGGCCGTTGCACGGTGCAGCGCAGACGACGAGCTAGTGACATGCCCAACAACGTCAACTGAGAACTCCGGCTGACGCTGAGTGTCCTGTTCGCGACACGACTAGCTGGAACTAATGTTGGCGGCCGTAATGACTGTCGTGTCTCGTGAATGAGACAAGAGCGCTTGGCCGATGTGTTTAAGATCACAGCGATCGCTACCACAATGATCCCGAAAGGAGCCTTTCATCAGTAAGCGTGCCTGCAGAGTACTCAGTCGTCCAGCCTAGCCGCGAGATGGGACACGTTCTAAAACTGGCTACTGTCGCGTTATGGCTCAGTGCATGCCGGTCCCATCTTTTTATGGCATTAATTTGATACTTGATAAAGAAGGAAAATAGTTCCCACAATACTGCGAAAGTTGATCCAAACAGAGATACCCAGGCTAAGTTGATGTGGGAATATCAAACCTTACAGCAAATTTCGCACTTGTTGGGCGCTTCCAATACTTAAACAGAACCCTCAGTGATTAAACAGAACCCCCATCGTGACAGCGAGGAACCACGCAGCGGCTGTGAATCAATTGTTCGCGATAGCAGGGCGCAGAAAGCAGTCAAATGTCAACAAACAGACTACGGCGAGCCGGCATCACTAGCACACGCAGTGAAGGAACCCTACCCTACAGCCCTTCTCCAAATAATCTATAACGGTATCCGGAGGTTTCGCGGGCTTCCCCACCGCCAGACGATTAGGGGTTACAGACGACACTTAGAACCTTTGTTTCTGTACAACGCAACACACATTACATCGCACGTTAAGCCTGTAAGGGCAGACGTCCCTTCTTGCCCCAGCTGTGGTGCTGTCTGTAACATAATTCTGAACACGCGCATGCAAGCGCCCCCTCCCCTCTCCCCCCCCCCCCCCCGGGCTCCGAGCCGTGCTGCGTGAGGGCCAGCCGGCCGCGCGGCGCGCCGGGTCACCGGGTCCGCCCGGAGGTGCGACCCCGTGACCCGCACGCGGCGCCGGCTGACCCCGGCGGCGGCGCCTTTGTGCCGGCGCCGACCTGTCCGCACACCAACGGCCGGGCGGCTGAAACAAACAGCTGCCGGCGTCGCCCCCGGCGACGGGGCGCACACGCCTGAGCCGCCGCCGGCAGCCGGCCGTCGGCGGCGGGCTGACGGGGACGACGCGGTGCGCGGGAGTCATCGCAAACAAGGCGACGGCCGGGTCCGGTGACGAGCGATGTCCCGAAAAAGAAACGCCGACGAAAGGTCACGGGCGCCAGCGACGGCGGCGAGTGACGACGGCTTTAGCGGCATTATGATACGGTGCCCGGCCGTGGGCTGTGACTTATAAGGGCGCCAATGCGTTGCAGGACGACAAAAAGCACCGCGCAACTACGCGGTGTCGGACATCCCGCGATAATAAAGCGTGTTCAGAGTCGACACAGCGTCATGGCGTGCGCGGCATCTCTGCAGACCCCAGAGAGCGAGAGCCCTGCGAGGCACGTCCCGTGAGTATATTTGGTCGCGTGCTCTGCAGGAGTTCTGTGAATCCGCTTCCGACCTCCGAATGTCAAGCCCACACTCCGCACATGCTCCCGAACAGTGAGAAAACTTAGGCTCCGTCAGAACACCCAGCAGCGATCACAGGTCGCTTATCACGCCATGAGCCCCACTGCTAGACCAGCCACCGCCGCCGACAGTCTCTTGCGGCTCGTGCGGTGCCCGCGAGATAGACACTGCCATTGCTGCATCACGACCCCCGACCCGACGCCGACCTCAGTCGCTGGGACGCGGTCCGACGTGGACCGGCGCGGTCCGACGTGGACCGGCGCGGTCCGACGTGGACCGGCGCGGTCCGCAGCGGACCACGCCGGAAGACGGAACGCCGGTAAGGGGGGGGGGGGAGAGGGGAGGGGCGGGGCCACGGCGAGTGGCGTAGACCGTCCCAGCGCCGATGAAGCGCCATCCAATCTCCACTGGAATCTCGTGGAGGGTCAACACTGAGCCGCGCCGCAGCAGAAGACGGGATTGGAGAGCGATTACAAAAACACAGGCGCGGAAGAAAAAAACGTCGGTAGCCAGCAGATCGCAGTCGGAAGGCGCGGATACTGTCTGGTGCGTGCACATCAGGGCAGTGGGATTCAATATGTCTGAATGTTCGATCGAACCTACCAGCTAAGCGAATTTCCGACCACCTAAATCCGCTCTCGAAATAAGCCCCAAAAGCTATCGAAAAAACCTTGCGCATTAGTTCTTGACCTGCTTGGAAGCAGCCTTTGTAAAACCTGATTCAACTTTAAAGTAGCTGTCGTGACAAAATTCTTTTCATCCCATCAAGATGCAACAAAACAAGGAGAAAATCGTGACTTATGACACCTATTTACAATGGCTGAGCGTGTTTGCAGCTCAAGACGGTACGAATTGAAGAGGTGTCATTCATAAACATGGCTTCTCAATGACAACTAATACAGGACAGAAGTACCGTCGTACCGTGCCGTACCTAAGCACCGGGAAAAGCGCGCCTCGAATTATCGCGCGCGACGCTATGCCAGTGAAAAATAAAAATTAAAGATAACCCGGGTAAGCCGTAGCTCACATCTCCACTGCTAAGCTTCTACGCGTGTAAGTTCTTCCAAAATATTGTCACTGGGCCAGGTGCCATCGGACGTTTGTGCCAAACATTTCGCGCAAAATAAGGCACTGCCTCCAACGCTCAGTACCGATCTTTTCTCGGACTTGGTATGCTCGAAATACGCAAGTCAATGGGCAATGTGTATGCCATGGTAACATGATAATACGTCATGGCTGTCACAAATTCACCTGCCCAACCACATGTATGTTTGAGTAATGTTTGTGCAAATACAATGTCCGTGCAAGTGTCGAACGTTCAAGCAAAAAATATCCCGACCCCGAGCCTGGCCTTCCCCAGCGCTCTTCGATGAGCAGACACCGACTTTGTCGGCAACCAGAAGGCCCGCTGTAATAATCGAGCTAAGTCCCATACCACATCAACACCGCCCATCCTATCATAAAGCGGGTACCCAATTCCTCATCGATAAAAGCCCCCAAGATGAAGTGCGCTGAGCCGAGCCCTCAAGATCATCCAGGGCCCCCACACAGCACACCACATCCGCCCCGTTCCGCAGTGAGGTGACAGACGGTGACATGACGGTAGCCCACCGCAGATGTGCACCGTCCCTCCCTCCCTCCTGAACGGTCCATCCACCGTCCATCCCTCCCTCCTGAGCGGTCCGTCCGTCCTCCCTCTCTCCATCCCTCCTGAGCGGTCCATCCATCGTCCCTCCCTTCCTTCTGAGCGGTCCGTCTACCGTCCCTCCCTCCTGAGCGGTCCATCCGCCGTCCCTCCCTCCCTCCTGAGCGGTCCATCCGCCGTCCCTCCCTCCTTAGCGGTCCGTCCTCCCTCCCTCCCTCCTGAGCGGTCCGTTCTCCCTCCCTCCCTCCAGAGCGGTCCATCCGCCGTCCCTCCCTCCCTCCTGAGCGGTCCATCCGCCGTCCCTCCCTCCTTAGCGGTCCGTCCTCCCTCCCTCCCTCCTGAGCGGTCCGTTCTCCCTCCCTCCCTCCTAAGCGGTCTGTCCTCCCTCCCTCCCTCCTCCTGAGCGGTCTGTCCTCCCTCCCTCCCTCCCTCCTGTGCGGTCCGTCCTCCCTCCCTCCCTCCTGAGCGGTCCGTCCTTCCTTCCTCCCTCCTCGGCGGTCCGTCCTCCGAGTCGATCGGGTCGGGTCTACCGGCGGCGCCCGCCGAGTCTGACCAGGCGTGCCGTCCGACCCGGCCAAGACAGAGGGACAGGGACCGCCGGGACGGAGGCATGAGTCGTAACGTGACTGGACCGGCAGCCGAGGGAGCACAGCAGGGCACAGAGCACAGCATATCACAGGCAGAGACACCACCGCACGGCTGACACGGCACGGAAGAGAACAGCACGTCGACAGGGCACGAGAGAGCATAGCACGGCCGAAATGACACGTCGAGAGAACACAGCACGGCCGACAGGACATAAGAGAGCACGGCGCAGCCGACATGACACGTCGAGAGAGCACAGCACGGCCGACAGGTCATGAGAGAGCACAGCGCGGCCGACAGGACATGTGAGAGCACAGCACGGCCGACAGGATACGAGAGAGCACAACACGGCCGACATGACACGTCAAGAGAGCACAGCACGGCCGACAGGTCATGGAGAGCACAGCACGGCCGACAGGTCATGGAGAGCACAGCACGGCCGACAGGACAGGGCCGGCCGCCGACGGGACAATTAATCCGTCGCATGCCCGTAATTAACGAGCTCCGGGACACACTGACAGATTGCTTGCTCGCTGACTCGAGAGGCAGACGGACGGCGGCCAGCTGAGTGACGAAGTGAAGGAATGGTTCATGGGCAGTTCTGGGACATAGACGTGAAAGTCTCCCACACATCACGGAAAACGGGCACGAGCAAAAAGCGCTAACCTCTCAATCACGGCTTGCCGCCCACTGCAACTTAGGCCGGCAAAAAGGCGCAAGAAGTGCACAGGACACCTGATCTCAGCAAATGCGACAAATGATTCTGCTTCAGCCAATCTCCAACAGTGAGGGCGTTCAGAGCCTGAGTGCACACGCTTTTCAGGCCCCGACAGGTAGGACACAGAGTCTGATCCTCCACGCCCTCCCTGACAGGCCGAGCACAAAGTCAGAGCCTGCACAGCCCCGGACAGGCGGGACACAGAGCCCGACCCTCGACAGCTCTCGGACATGACGCTGACACGGCGCGGGCCTCCCTCGTCTCCCACGGGCGGCGGCGGCGGCGGCGGCGAACCGGCCGCCTTGGGGGACCGTTATTCGGCTGGACTCAAGGCCGCCCAGCGCCGGCTCTCGCCCCGGTCACGTGACTGCCACCGTGTCCGGGTCAGCCCCGAATTCTCGTGGTCGCGCGGCTTTCTGACTCACTGACTCAATTAACAGACGACTGTTCGCATCAGTTTATGGTGCCAGGCTGCTCCCGTGCCACAGGCATCCCGGCATCCAAAGGACGCGATCGCCTGCGTTGTCGCCGCGGCCTTTTATGGCCCGCAATGTCGCTTCTTCGCTGTTTGACGGGAACGCGGTGAGCAGAGCAGGTCAGGAGGCGGACGGAACAGCCGGTCAGCAGAGCAGATCAGGAGAAGGAGAAAATAACGGATCAGCAGACAAGGTCAGGAGCAGAAGGGAACAGCGAGTCAGCAGACCAGGTCGGGAGAAGGAGGGAACGGCAGGTCAGCAGACAAAGTCAGGAGCAGGAGGGAACAGCAGGTCAGCACAGCAGTCACGAGCTGCTCCCACCCTCAAAATCAGCTTTGCATGGTACTGGATTCCAAAGCATCACTACGTACGTCTATATATATATATATACACACACACATATATATATATATATATATATATATATATATACATACATACAAATAGATAGATAATATAGGGCGACATAAAGGACATAGCAAAGTGTAAATCTGATGTCCACCGATCCTCTGTGTCCGCGTTAACACATGACAATTTTCCACAGGCAGGGTTGCGTAATGTAGCGTTTAAGAGCAGCAGTGCAGCGCACATTAAGTAGATAAGAGTGGAGTTAGAGCAAACGGAGAGGCGTGGTGTGGACGGAGTAGAGTAGCGAAAAGGAGAGCGAAAATGGACTAATGATAATGAATAACAAAATGGAATAAAAATGAATACATTAGAATATCATCGCATGGATTTAAGTAACGTAGGATGCAGAAGAATGTAGTTGAGTGGAATGGAATGGAATGGAATGGAATGGAATCGAATCGAATGGACTGGAATGGACCGAAGTGGAGTGGAGTAGAACAGGGCTGACTGCGGTGCGGTGACGCCGCTGGTGAGAGCCACTCACCGCGACGCCAAGTTACGAAATCATATCTGAATATGTCAGGTCATGTTCTAAACCGGTCGGGAAGTGGCTTGCTTCAGATTCATGTCTACCTGATAATGGGCTACTATAATTAAGCACAGCACATTACATCAGGCATCAAATATCTCGCCTTAGTAATTAAATGTGTTCGCAAATATTCCAACATACTTTCAGTCATTACATTATCCCCTCATCAATTTTATCCGCCAATGTTACATCGCTTTACGTCCATGCATAAGGGAGGGGGGGGGGGGGTCACTTCGAGCTGTTGGTATAGTAGGTACTTGAACACGTCACTACTGATACCATGCTCATTCTGCACCACAAACATCCTGTGGGTGCCTGATGTTTTGTCATGCTAACTTCCTCCTCTATTACCTGGCCTGTCTGCACATGTTGGTAGGTTTTTCACGATCTAACGCAGCTGGATCATGGCAAAAAAGGAAAGATGTACCGAAACATGCGGCCGCTTACTGCCACATGTGGTGACCGTTAGCGCCGCTGCTGCCACCCGCGGCAGGCCGTCCCAGTCGGGGCAGGCAGCGACTCGAACCTACCGCGCCCCCGGGCGGGTGAATCGAAAGGCAGGCGCTCCAAACAACCGAGCTATCGGCACGGTCACGTACACTTCAGGACGGGACAATTTAAAGCCTATTTCGGCTGGATATCTGCCGCCTGGTTATGTCACAAAAGAGGTATCCCAGAGGTGGAATCAACAATTTTATGCAGTGTGCTCCGAAGTGAATACATTAATGATATCTGAAGTGTTAATTCTATTATCATGGGGTGTCGATCAATTTTTGCGAAAATATTTTGCATGGGTACGGCTTCTAAACGTCAAGTTTTCTCAATACAAACATTGCTTTCCTGATAACACCGTTCAGTTTCTACCTCTTAGTACACTGAAGGTTAATCATTTTCAGCACGAGAACTCCCAGCCCACAGCACCGAAACAACAAGAGTGCAATACCTTTATTGCTTCTATCAGCGTCCAACACGCGCCAGTGTCGGTCGTGCTATTCTTTTCTAACACGCACACTCGCAATCCCTCCGGTTTCCAGCCTTCACCTACTCCAGTTATCGACATGTCCTGAGAATATCACGCAAATTCAGGTTCACTTTTGTAGTCAGGTCACGCACCACATTCTGCATAAAACAAACCATCTTTTTGCGACTGCACCTATTCATCAAAACGACGCATTTCTTCGTTCATCACAGCCGGTCGAGTTACAAGGATGTTTTTGCTGTGACTTACAGCCCATTCCAGGCTTTTTACAGGATTTAAATCCACAGCAGCTTGCAATGGGAAGTCATTCGTCATCAGCAAACCGATCTGAAAACTGACTTCACCTGCTATTTGTACTTTTGACATCGAGGGCGGAACTTCAAGTGGCCGAAATCCGGGGAAAAATGCGACACTGGGGGTGGGTTAGGTCAACTCGATCGGCCCAGCCCCACCCCCTCTCCAACCAATCTTAAAAAGTGGCAACCCTGCGTCCACGCTTCCTGCAATGCATAATCCAAACCGAGGGCATTCGGGACAACGGTTTGTTTGGTGAGCGACGTGACCAGCCGCTCACCAACGAACCATTTCACTTCGGCTGGTTTTGGGCACTGTCCGTCACTGCGACTCAACGATGCGTATCAAATTGCAAATGGACCCACGATGGAGCCTGTCCACCAAAGAACAACACGACCTGCCCCATATTTGTGAGCTGAGTCACGAGACACGTCGCTTCTGCACGGGCCACGACAGGCGGCAAGTCTGTTGTGTCTCCAGCTCGGTACGTTGGCTCGGTGACGACGCACCGGGCCGCCACTGTCGACGCCGCATGGGACGGCGAGCGGACTCGAGAGCTGAGAGCACGACAGGGGCGAGACCACCGCCCCTTCCGACATGACCCGACCTCGGTCAGCGGCGCACCGGAGCCGCGGCGACCTCCCCGGGGCGGGCGACTCACCGCACCGCGCTGGAGGAGCCGGCCGCGGGCGTCTTACGCCGGGCGGGCGGGCCGACCGCACCGACGCTGCCAACAGTGAGTCACCGCCAGCCAGACCGCGTGGACGCGGCCGCGGCGGTCTGGCCTGGCCTGGTCTGGTCTGGTCGCGAGGGGTGAGTAACCGCGGCTGCACCCGCAGTTAGTCACCGCGTCCGACGGCCGACTGATGAGGCGACGCCTTCGCAACCGACCACGAGCGGCACTTGCAGCCACTTCCCCTTTTCTCTCACTCCCGTCCTCTTGCTGCAGACCGCGGGCCAAGTGCCGACGGCGGCCGAGGCCGGACTGGCAACACTCCCGCCGACTCGGGGGAAGGGGGGGGGGGGCGGGCTGGTTCGGTCGGCCCCGGGTCGGGTCAGATGCCGCTGGACCGGCCGCGGGCGGCTCGGGTCAGCACAGGCTCGCCAGACCCGGCCCGGCACGACCTGCGCGCGGCGGAGAGCGGTGGACTCATGGGGCAACTTCTCAGAGGCATGAGCCACGCGCGTCCCCCCCCCCCCCCCCCCAGCCCCGCATTGCTGTCCAAACTGGTTTCCAACGGTTTCCCCGCTCAAACAGGCCTTACAGGTTTCCATACAATCCCGACAGCCTAAACAAGCGGTTGCCGCCCCAGGATACATGCTAAGTGGACACTGGTTGTGTGAATGGACATGCATTAGTCCGTCCCGTGACCGATGGTTTCGAAACAGCTCCACGCGAAGCGGCACGCCAGCGGTGCGCCGCACAAACACGCGCCACACCGCGCGCATCTGGCGGCGACGCGGTCACGCAGAATGCCGACCACTGACCTTGATGGGCTCGGCGAAGACGGCGCCGCTGGCCTGCTCCATGAAGATGTCGCGCGAAGCCTGCTGCGCGATCTGGCTGCGCGACTTGCGCTCCCGCTCCCGCATCTGGTCCCGCTCCTGGCTGTAACGGGAGGGCACGGCCAGGTCAGGCTGGGGTCACCTGCGACTGATCTGGGCCCGCTCCTGGTTGTGACGGAAGTACGGTCAGTTCCGTCCCAGGTCAGGTGCCAAAGGCCAGCCTGAGATCCGACAAATCAGCTAGTCGGGGGACGTCTGGCGTCCTGAGCGAGGTCGGACGTCACCTCGGGGTGACTGGGGGTCGTCACACGAGGCGCGTTCTAATACGGACCGCTCCCGGCGTGATCCGTTTGTATGGTAGATGTTTGTATGATGTTTGTATGATGTTTGTATGATGTATTCACGATAGATGTTTGTGTGATGTATTTATGATAGATGTTTGTTTGCATCCGTTTGAATGATAGAGGAGGGCTTCGATCCAGCGCTGCTCCCGGCTGTGGTAGATCACGGCAGGCGATCCAAATGCGCATGCGTTGGGGCAGCGCATATCCGCGGGCAAGTCGCATGGGGCTTCCAAATCGTGCGAGACGTGCGCATCCCATCCCGCACGACGAATGCGCAGCTGAATCACAATTTGAAAGCCACACATGACTTCCGCGCCGACTTTCACACAACCTGGCCCCGGCCCATTTGGCTGTCGTCCAGCCCATGACAGATTAATCCCAGGCCACCTGATCCCACCGCTGCAACAGAAGTGGCTTGGCACATCAGCTCGAGGCAGTCCATTCGAACACTGAGAACGCGGCGCGGCTACCGTGCTCGGTCGCCAGTCGGAGCTCGCTGGCGCCGCTTCTGCTGCCGCAGCCCGGCTCAACCTCACGGCCGAGGGTCACGACGGGGCAGGCCGCGGTCGGCGGACAGCACGCGGGACACCCACCGCACCTCGCAGCCACCATTATGGGCGGCGCGCGCACGGCGCAAAAACCGCGGCGGGGCCGGTGGCTGCGACGGCAAGATCACATGGCGCCGCCGGCCGTGCCAGGCCGGACTGCGCGCCGCGGGCGCTTTCGGGTCGGCCGCCGGCCAAGGTCAGGTCGAGATCAGACGGGGATCAGACGGGGGTCAGGCAGGGTCAGACGGGGGTCAGGCAGGGGTCAGACGGGGGTCAGGCGGGGACAGGCTGAGCTCACAGGGGCCATGCTGGGGTCAGGTGGCCGGGCCGGTCGGCAGCTCGCCACGGGACGGCCGTCGCCGTCGCCGGCACGTGTCTGGCTGGCAGGGGGGGGGGGGGGGGCGGAGGCTTCACCCGATCGATCCGCCCGCTGTCGGCTGCGGCGCCGCGCGACAAACGAACCCGTCACAGCCCTGCCGCCGTGACGGCTGTCGCCGCGTCACGCGGCTGCAGGTGACGGGCGGCGGGACGGCTGGCCGGGTCCGCGCGAGGCGGGCGCCCCCGACCCGGGCGTCAGCCGGCGGAACTCGAGCCGACCGGCTCGGTCTGAGACCAGCACCGCCGCGACGACCGCCGGCGGTGCGCACAGAGCGAGCATCGATTACAGTGCGAACAGCGCCTCCGGACAGCGATGCGGCTACGGAAGCGCTATAAATTACAGACTGGACGTTAGTGGACTTCTACCGGCGTCGTACATCCGCAGTGGTCCGGCAAATAGGGCCCGCACATGTCGTGCCTGTACCGGAGAATGGATCCGCTTCCGCGGTGCACATGCAGGCGAACTCAATCCATGCTCACCGCCCCGCGCGTCTCAACTGACCAAAACGTGGCGGTGAAGTCACCTTTTCACGTCACTTCCCCACAGCCATAACCGTGCGGTCCCCGCTCGCTCTCGCGCAGACCGGGGCCGCGGCGCCCTTCCGGCTGGCCGTGCTCGCGCCTCCGCTCGACGCCGCCACGCTGCGGCGCGGCGCTGCCACTCCGGCCCGGGCGAGGCCAGCCCTGGCGGCGTGCGATGGACCGCCGGTCCGGCCCGGTGTCCGGCGGTCTGATCCGCCGCCGCCGCCGCCTTCGACTGCCGAGTACCAGCTCAGCGCCGAGCTGCCGCGGACGGGACGACGGCCGGCGGCGGCACCGGCGGCGGACACCCGCCGAGGTGCCGGCTCCCTTCGAAGGCGCCGAGGTGGCGCCCGCGTGCAGAGCTCGCGGCCGTCACGACCGGCGCGCAGCAGCCCTCCCCGCGTGGAAGCGCAGCCGGCCTTCACCGCTGCTGTGATCGGGCTCGCGCGGGGAGCTGGCCGCCAAGCGTGGCGTGCCGCGCGCCGGGCGCACGGCGCCCTCCCAGCAACGCCGGCCAACGCCGCTGGCTTATGGAGGCGGCCGCGGCAATGTAATCAGACGACAGCCGACGGACGTGACGCGCTGATGACACACGACACGATCGCTCAGCGCCGGCGTATCGACGGCAGGGGCGGGGGACGGCGGCCGCACCGCGCGGCCGCCAGGGGTCACCGCTCCATCACGTGTTCGGCGATACGGTGACAGGGCGCCGTGACACGCGACACACGGCCGCCGTCAGGCCTGCTGCGCCGCCGCCGCCGCCGGGGAGCAGGGGCGCAGCCACACAGTGCAGGCTACTGAGACCCCAGTACGCTCCGATGTTTTGCGTTTTTTTGTACGTGAGCAAACACAACAACGGGTCGATGCACTCCAGCGTTGCAAAGGTCCGGACCACACCACCGCAGCAGCGGCTGTGTTCGTAAAAGTGATGCGTTAACAGCACGCGAACACACACAGACCACGCCGCCCGGCTTTCCGCGCAGCCGCAGTTGACATCGCAGTGGTGGTTCCAAGTCATAATCCCAGCGCCCCAGCGTCGCGTCGCCGCCTCGTAAGCCTGGTCGCCCTGTGGCGGCCCCCTAGGCGGCGCTCGCGGTGATGGAGGGCGCCGCCCGCCAGCCCAAACTCGGGGCGCCGGCCGCCGCCGCCGCCGCCGCCAGCAGGTGCTGGTTCACCTGCTGGGGTCGGCGTCCAGGTCTGGGTCCCGTGGCGCCACCCCAGACCCGGCCCCGCCGCCGTCACACAGTGGGCTCCTGAGACGGACGGCGGCACCGCAGGGATTGGACGACGGGAGACGACATATGGACCTGTCCTCATACCGCCCTACGCTTCAGTGAAGTCACGTCATCAACGTTTTGAAGGACGGCCGTGTTCAATGCCGGAAGTGCATTAACTTAAACTCATGAAAACACCTTTTCAACGCCCGTGGCAATCGAAAGCATGACTAATGATCATAAAACTCCACAATCGTCCAGTTAATCGCCTCGCGTTGGC
>NW_023596420.1:41634733-41647850 GCF_011947565.3 Pollicipes pollicipes | reverse complement strand
GCGACTCACCTTCGACGGCCCTTCCGATAGAAAGCTCGCGAGGCCGACCGGTAGGTGCGACCGCCGAGCCAGGCCATGTCCGCGCGCCTCCGGGAAGTGTAACCCACTTCGGGCGGCTGCTAGCTGTCGACAGCTTCATAAAAAGGAATAGCAGCTTGAGCCGTCTTTGACCCTATTTTCGTGAGGCGGGATGAAGTTCACCCTCGCAGTGTTTTTCTTTCTGCCACTGTGTTTCAAAGCATCACATGTAGCGTTCCGCGACTTGCTGACTTTTCCCAAACATTAATTTTGTGTTTTTTGGGAGGCGCGCTACTACAATAACACGCTCATCAAGGTGGGCGCAAAATAAGCATTGTAGTCGACGCGCCCTAAAACACCAAGGAATGACAGCAGCGCTCATCAAGGTGGCTGCGCCGTGCAGTGCCGCTTCCTCTACAGACAGCCGGTCAGATACAGTCAGCTGTCCTTCCAGAGTGACGGGTTCTGCATGTACCGTCATGCACGTGATAGCACATTTGAGGACATGGTTACGCCCCAAAGCGGTCCAGCCGCGACACTAACGCGCTCAAGCACGTATGTTTGGACCTTTCACCGTTCCTTTCCACGTATCGATGGCGGCGTCATTGGACTACTCCCCTTAACATTCCCGGGCCGCAGGGCTCTACAGCGGGAGAATGCCGAGCCGGGAACTCAGGAAGTTTCGCCCCCGAGGCCAACAGGCAGCGGCTCTGACACGGGGCCACTCACCACATAACGGTGAAGACGAGATTAGCAAACATTACCAAAGAATTTCGATCAGATTTCATCCGAATTTTTTGAATGAATGAACTTTTTGGAGCCAGGACACGCGCTAAGCAGTGCTTATTGTGAGAGTTCTGGACCCTACCAGCCGATCGTGCAATTCCAGGTCAACGGCGGAACTTGGTTGTGAAAGTTTAATGTGCCGCAATGCTCGACACGGTCCGTCCCATCCTCTGACATCACCTGACCTTTAGCGCGGCCGCTGCAACCAGCCGCAGGCCATGCCTGTCAAGGGCAAATAGCGAGCGCTTAAAGCGACTCGAGCCCAGCCCGCCTTTGGTGGGGGAGGGGAGGAAGGGGGGGGGGGGGGGTCGGAAGGCAGGCGCTCCACCTAACTGGGCTGTCGGGACGGGCAGTACTGGATGGCCCCGAAGAAGGTTAAGCACGTCTGTGGTCCTCTTCTCAATCAAAGCACACACATCTCCACCGGAGGAGCTGTGCGAAGGAAGACTACAAAGGCAAAACGCGCACCACCCATCAGCTATATATACCCATATATATATATATATATATATATATATATATATATATATATATATATATATATATATATACACATGCCTTTACGAGAATCGTTCTTGCTGAATTTCATCCTTCGTGCTATTATACAATGAAACAAGATAACATCCACATTTTGGAGAGGCCCCGCGCTCTCTCGCCGCTCGCTCTCCATACTGGCGCGCCCTCAGGCCGTACATAATTGATCGCGTCGTGATCAGCGACGCGAGCGGACGTGGCTCTGTTCTGCGCCCGGGGGCATCAGCCGAGTCGGTCCGAGCAGCGCCGACGGCCGAGCGCTCGCAACGCTGAGAGTGCGGGGCGACGGCGCGCCGCGGCCCCGGCCTTCGTGACGCCGCCATGGCGGCTGAGCCGGCCGCGAGTCACCTCACTTCCCGGACAGTTCGGCGAACTGCACCGGCTGAGTCAACGGTCGGTCTGCAGCCGTGCCGACCGTGTATCGCGCCCAACAGCGGGCGCACACCACGCCCGCCGCCCGTAACGATCGCGTAATTGGCGCTACGAGCACGGCGGGCACCTGGTACTTGTCGCCGGGCAGGTAACCGAGTCGCTGCCCCTCTCCCCTGCCCTGCGAAGAGGCCATCGAAGACCGCTCAAGTAAATACGACCTGCCGCAGCCTTGGGACTTTCCCCGGGTCTGACCCGGCGTCCGCTCCGCGCCCGGCGGGGGTTCAGACGCTGTGTGGTCGACACTGCCGCAGCGGGGAAACCGGGCAGCATCACCAGCGGGGCGCCCCGACGGCGCTGACAACGGACGGCGGTGGCGTGCGGGGCGGTCGGCGAGTGGCGCTGGTCAGGCGGACGGCGTGCGGGGCCGCGACGCTCGGCGGCCCACTTATGAGTTCAGCTCATAAAAGGACCCATTTTGAATTATGACCGGTTTAAGGGCTCGAGTGAGTTGACATAATTTACTCGCGCTCACTTCCACTTCGCAGATAGCACAATCCACTAAAAAAATAATACCCGAAGATCAATTCAACGCAAAACTGGAGTCAGAAAGGGATCCACCCCTGCGTCGGAGACCAGACTTCGAAACGCGTTCAAATGATGGCATCATTTACGCCCATCGCCGTAAAACCCCTCACTACATCGAGACGTTCCTTCCAGTTTACGCGTCAGCTCGTCAAATATGAACCTCTTAACAGCGATCATTCGTGCAACGGCAGGACCCCACCACCACGATCGCCCCCGCAAAACGACATCAACCACCTGCCCCTGCCGTTCATCCCACCCCGCGCCGACCGGGCCAACCCCGCCCCGACTCCCCTGGGCAGGCCGGTCGGCGGCGGGGTCGCCGCCCCCGGCTCCCCGCCCACTCCCGAGGGGCGCCGTGGGGGCGCACGTGTCCCAGCTGCTGACCGGCGGCGGGCAGCGACCGCGCCAGGTACGTGCCCCCCGCGTGTAAACGCGAGCAGGAAACACGCGGCACACGGCGAATCGCCGTGCGCCGGAGGACAACACACCCCACAAAGCGGGGCGGGGCGGCCGGCCGCAGGCGCTGGAACGGGCGGCGGTGGCACGCCCGCTCCACCGACCACGCCGCACGTGACCACCGGTCGGCGGCGTGGCGCAGCGGTCATATTGGACTGCTTATCGACGCATGACACTCCCATAATGTTGTGGTAGTCTGGTGCAACGGGGGCGTGATGGTGTTTGGGTATGCCGGCGCTCAGCGGGCACGGGGACGAAGTCAGGCTCCTGACTGTGAAGCCGAACCTCAATCCGGAGCGATGGCGTGAAATGGACGTCGAAGACGCAGCCAGAAGTTAAAAATGTCAGACAGCCCAAGCCTGGGCCCGTAAGCCTTTTAAAAACGACATGACACTGAAACGGAAGCTGAGGCTTCGCGAAGTTGCGGTCAGTTTCGTCTCCATGCTTGGTGCCGGTGCCGGGCGTGGTGATCTGGCACGTGTAACATGGTAACATGCTGCCAATGTGACGTGGCGGCATGGTGAAATGACGTCACGGCGACATAAGGTTATTGCGGTATGACGGCGAGGTCGCGCAGTATCGTTGTGATGGACTGGCACGACAGCAGTGTCATCGTGGCGTGACACCCAGACGGTGCGTCGCTGCGGCATGGAGGCATGGTACGCGTTCGTGCGCTCAGGGACAGCTCAGGGACTCAGGGACCATGGACAACGGCTCACCTGAAGGCATGGTGCATAGCGAAATCAGCTGAGGAGCGGCGCAGATGTCATCCGGTGGCGGAGCTGACCTGCCGGAGGACGGCCGGGTCAGACGGCGAGCGAACACCACCAAGGTCCGGCGCGCGGGAGGACAGTTGGGTCAGACGGCGAATGAGCGCCACCGAGGTCCGGCGCGCGGGAGGACAGTTGGGTCAGACGGCGAGCGAGCACCACCGAGGTCCGGCGCGCGGGAGGACGGTCGGGTCAAACGGCGAGTGAGCACCACCGAGGTCGGGCGCGCGGACGGCTGGGTCAGGCGGCGAGCGCACGCCACCGAGACCAGGCGTGCGGCATCACCTGGGAAACGGCCTTCGAGGTCAACGAGTCTGGCTGCACGGTGCCATCGGATCAGAAATGCCGACGACCAGTAGAATGTACGAATGACACCCGTAAAATTAATCGTTGATTGGTCACGCTGTTTGACCGTTTCCTCTTTTTTTTCCTTTTTTGTCAGCGGAGATCGGGTAGGATATTTGTTTTTGCCGGCATATCGAGAACAGGTCGGTGGAAGCTCTCGATCCAAGACTTCGAACGTCAAAATACGTTGCGTGTTGGGAATTGTAATAACCAGGGGGCCCTTCCCATTAGCACCGTAAAAAGCCTAAAAATAGTTACGCCCCATGATAGCACCGCGTGGTGTCAATGCAGCACAGTCAACACAAGATAAGGACATCAATTCAATGGCGTGTGGAGGGGCATATTTACTGCAACAGTGATGCTGTGTTGTCGAGAGCAGTCTTTTCCACTTAAAAGCATACCAATAGTTATAAGCGAGTTTATGTCATCATAGGCCATGCTTGCTTCAAGAATGTTGGAGCATTCCTTTTAATTAACATGCATTGTATTAACATTGTGGCATGACTTAAAATCGTGCGACTTCGTTTTAACCCACTAGCCATGACCAATGTCAGTGTCATAACACGGGCATGCGTTTCGTCCGCTTACTCATCGGGGTTATCATGATCAACACCCTTCTTATCATCATCGTCATCGCTATCGTGGTACCAAGCCTCGTACCACTTTAGCGACCAGCATATCTGCAACGGTTCATATCTATAAACCGCCAATGTCCACATCTTCACTGACGCTGTTACACCCGAAGCGCGTGGGTGACGATGTCACTGCACCCAGCGCATTCAGCACACGCGACTCTAACCAACGCACTGCACAGCGGCGTAAAGCAACGTTGAGTGGGTCCACCGTCAAACAATGAGCCCGCTACGCGGCGGCACGGCGGGCACGAGTTGGAGCGAGGAGCCTGCAGCGGAATTCACAGCGGACCGGGCAGCTCGCGCGCGCGCGGACAACGTGCAGGACAGGAGACAGCCGGGCAACGGCGACGGTGCCAGCGCCTTTGCAGAGGACGTTGGAGGGGACGGTGCGCTGATGACAAGAAATGATGGGCATGCTGCCCATCGACCTGTTCAGAAGGTCACTTTGTTGGCTCCGTGACGCGATCACGTAAATCCACGTTTGAATTCCGCACGTTTTGAAAGATATTCAGTGGAAAAGATGTGCGACGTATTAACCGCGCACGAGCCATACGCACCAACACGCTGCTGGTAATCGTCACCGTGGCGCTTTCGCAAACAAATTGGCAGCGAAGTCTGCCGCCTGCCCCAGCGCAGTCAGATGGAGTGCGACTGAACCAACAGCCCGGCATCAGCTCCCTCATGACCCGAGACCTCCAGCCGAAGCTTCGCCATTAGCACCTCACCACGAAGCCTTCGCTCGAGTCACCGCTTCACCTGGCCGTCAACTGGCCGACTGGCCGAGCCGGCCGTCAACAACTGAGGCGTGTGCTGGCCGGAGCCGCCGTCAACAACTGAGGCGTGTGCTGGCCGGAGTCAACCGTCGCCAACCGAGGCGTGTGCTGGCTGAAGCCGGCCATTAACAACTGAGGCGTGTGCTGGCCGAAGCCGGTCGTCAACAACTGAGGCGTGTGCTGGCTGGGGCTGGCCGTCAACAACTGAGGCGTGTGCTGGCCGAAGCCGGTCGCCAACAGCTGAGGCGTGTGCTGGCCGAAGCCGGTCGCCAACAGCTGAGGTGTGTGCTGGCCGGAGCCAACCGTCAATAGCTGAGGCTTGCGCTGGCCGAAGCCGGTCGCCAACAACTGAGGCGTGTGCTGGCTGAAGCCGGCCGTCAACAACTGAGGCGTGTGTTGCGCGGAGTCAACCGTCAATAGCTGAGGCGTGTGCCCGCCGAAGCTGGCCGCCAACGACTGAGGTCACTGCAACACCACGGCCCCGATTTCTCACTCACTTCAGCGGAGCGTGGCGTCCACAAAACCGCGTCCACGCCCAGCCGGCACCCTGCTGGTCTGAACACATTCCTGTCCGGAATTGTCCACGCCGCTAAAAAATGCTGGGCGCGTTCGTCTGTAACATGGGCGTTAGAAAGAAAAAGTCGCATGCGTCGTGGCATTAGTAACTGTCGGAAGACAATTGCTTTCAACTTCTGATGGCGTCATTCCAGAAAGCTGTTTCGGTACGACGTAAAGAATCACAATTTGCTCTGAACTATCCCAGCTTGTTGACCGAGGGATGACATCCAGTCACGGCGTGACATTCCGTGACATGTGACGAGTGTACATATGACACTAACTCCGCGAGAGAACAAGTGCAGCGCATCCCTGGCTTCCACATGGCCCCTAAATAATGTCTCTACGTTGTTTGGTTGCTGCGCTAGATGCTTCGGCCACTTCTGAACTCAACGTCACGCAGAGTGCGGCGGCGGCAGCGGCACCGCCCAGCACAGTCGTGGTACTGGGCGGCAGGTGTGGCGGCGCCGCCCACACAGCCCACCCGTCACAGATGTCGGCTCGGTGCACGGCCGGACGTCGCCGCCGGGACCCGGGTTGCAGTCACGTTTGCGTGGACGCGACGCGCGCGTGCGTCCGCACGCAGCAGCGGTACTGAAACGCCACGCTGATACGGATACTGAAACACCAAAGCGCGCTGTGATGGCCGGCCGAATGGATTGCTGATACTGAAACGCCAAAGCGCGCTGGTGATGGTTGGCCGAGATTGATTGCTCGACCTGGCTGGCAGCATGACTTCCGTCGAATATCAGCTGGCAAAAGCATTGCGTTCGAGGTGTGACACCCACTGCCGACACCCACTGCCGAGGTGTGACACCCACTGCCGACACCCACTGCCGAGGTGTGATACCCGCTGGCCGCTGCCGGGTGTCGGCGAGCGCAGTGCGCAACAGCGCGTGCGCGCGCCGGCCGACACAGCCGCATAGACGCGGCAGTTCGTGTCGCCACCGCCGAAGACCGCAGGACCATGCACGGTGTCTCGTGGGAAGATGAGCTAAAGTACAGCTGACAAAGTGATGCAAAACATACATGCGCGCACCGCGCTAGCAGTTCTACTCGCGAAATCGGACATGGTACGACAGCGTCGCAATGGGACTGCGCAGTCCTGACAAGGTCACTGTCTGACCTTTCTGATTAAGGCGAAAATGGGTCAGCTGGTCAACATGAAAAAGTGCTGCAAAAAATCTGTACGACGCACGTCGCAAGCGCTCCATTCACCTAACCCGCGCGCTCTCCACCCAGCCTGTTTTTCCTTCTCCCATCCCTTCAAAATGCTGGCAACACTCCCTAGTAGAGCATCCACAGGACCCTAACCAGGCGAACAGCCCCCATGGAAGCTGCTTGAAGCCTTTGACGCTTATGCACAACCAACACGTGCTCTACCCGTCCACCAGGACCACTGAACCTTTGTGACTCCTACTGCAGTCACCCACATGTGACTCCTACTCGTCCACACAGGACAACTTGCCGCCCCAGCTCGGGCCGCGGGCGGAGGGCGGGAGGCGTGGCACCAGCCTGCTTGCCGGCACGCGCCGCCGGGTCCGCGCCAGCTGCCGGCGCGGGACCGGAACCTGGGGCCGAGCGGGGGGGGGGGGGGTCGGGGGCGCACCGTTCGCGGTCGGTGGCTACGCGACAAAGCGTCGCGCGCGACCCCGACAAAAAGCGGCAGTGAAATCGAAACAGACGGTCGGCTGGCGGCCGCTGAGCTCTGCTTTCCCCCGGCCGGCACGCGGAGGCGGAGCGGGCCAGGCGAGGCGATGGACGCGGCCCGGGCTCATCCTGACACGGCGGCGCTGGTCGGCGGTGGCGGTGGAGACGTGTGGTCCACGCTGGCCAACTGACCTCGCGTGGCGCTGGCCTGACCTCGCTGACCTCGCGTGTCAGCCTGTTCCCCCCCCCCCCCTGCACGAGTGGGACCGGCGCGCTTCCCCGCTGGGTCGAACACCGCTCGGTGTCTCCTTGTAATCAGCCCATAGCAAGGTCACTTGTCCAGGATGCCGCTGTGTTGCAGCACCGCCAGCCGCGCTCGCCGAACCGAGCGGGCACCGGGCGCCTGGTGCTGCCACCTGTGGAGCGGGCGCCGAACCTTCCCCTTCCGCGATCCAGGCTTCTCGGTAGCCCGCGCCGGCAATTTCAAGAACGGCCGATTGAATTGTGTCGCATGTTCCGCATGAAGAGCAGCCCGGCAGCGCCCCGGAGGCAGGCCCATGCTTTCGCCGACGGCGGGTGACAGGGTGGCCGCGGCCGAGACCGGGTCAGTTTTTGGAGCTCGGTCTCCGGGGGAGCGGCCGGCCGCCGCATGACGGAAGGTCCCGGCCGCGGTGGCCACGCGGCAAAAGGCGAAAGGGAGCAGCGCCGCCGGTTTTTTCGCCGCCTTCCAGACGCGGAGGAACGGCGCGGTGGAAACGCGACCCACTCACCCCCCCACCGGCCCGTAGCCTGGCGGCAAAGCCGATGACGACTCATATCTGCCTGTAAGTGCACGAGCTCGCCCTGCTCCCTTTCCACCTGAGCCAGTCTTCAGTACGGATTCTATCACCATCCCAAGTGGCGGTCGGCGCTGAAGATGGGAAGGCCTGGCTTAAGCGCCAGGTAAGAAATCCACACCGCTCGTGACACCCGACTTGCTGGCGCGTCCCGTACCAGATTTTAGCGGCGATCAGTGACCCAACCAAATGCTAAGCCTGCATGATCCTCTGGCCTATCGCAATGTTTCTGGACAACCCCATCCGAAAGCCACTGATACCTGGAAATGCTGGAAATTCAGCGTTGAGCTGAGTACCGCTATAAAAGGGCGGCCCGCGGACGGCGACCAGTCGGCAAACGAGGGAGTGAATCTCGCCGGACGACATCTCCAGCAACGCACTCCTTTAAAGCAGGACACTATGCACTGCCGCGCTCGTACACAACGCCATTCAATCAGGGGATATGGCTACCAAAAACCGGCTCCCGTCAAGGAGACTTTCGACATTGGAAGACCGCAGAATCAATCGTGTTACATAACCTGAGCCCGCCTGCCGTCTGCCCCCCCCCCCCCCCCCCCCCATCATGCTCGCGGTCTGTCACTTGGCCCCATCGCGAGCTGATCCTCCACTAGACGGTTAGGACCAGAAACGGTCCGGAAAACGCCTGACGGGGCGACACCTGGTGCGCCGCTCTGCAGCGATATTCACGCAATAAAGCCTGGCGCGTGCAGTCTGCTGCGTCCGCGATATGTACCTCCACCGAATCACCAGCGGAGTCAGGGCCGGCGATACTTCCCTCCCCGGAGGAGTCGGGGTCAACGATCCTTCCCTTCTCGGCGGAGTCAGGGCCGACGACCCTTCCCTCCCCGGAGGAGTCAGGGTCAACGATCCTTCCCTCCCCGGCGGAGTCAGGGTCAACGATCCTTCCCTCCCCGGAGGAGTCAGGGTCAACGATCCTTCCTTCCCCGGCAGAGTCAGGGTCCACGATCCTCCCGGGCGGAGTCAGGGTCAACGATCCTTCCCTCCCCGGCGGAGTCAGGGTCAACGATCCTTCCCTCCCCGGCTGGAGTCAGGGCCGACGACCCTTCCCTCCCCGGAGGAGTCAGGGTCAACGATCCTTCCCTCCCCGGCGGAGTCAGGGCCGATGACCCTTCTTCTCCCCGGCGGAGTCAGGGTCAACGATCCTTCCCTCCCCGGCGGAGTCAGGGTCAACGATCCTTCCCTCCCCGGCGGAGTCAGGGCCGACGACCCTTCCCTCCCCGGCGGAGTCAGGGTCATCGATCCTTCCCTCCCCGGCGGAGTCAGGGTCAACGATCCTTCCTTCCCCGGCGGAGTCAGGGTCGTCTCGACGGCCCTTGCCTCCCCTGCGGAGTCAGGGCCGACGGCCCTTCCCTTCCCGGCGGGGTCAGGGTCGTCTCGACGGCCCTTGCCTCCCCTGCGGAGTCAGGGCCGACGGCCCTCGCCTCCCCTGCGGAGTCAGGGCCGACGGCCCTTCCCTCCCCGGCGGGGTCAGGGTCGTCTCGACGGCCCTTGCCCCCCTCCCCCCGGCGGGGTCAGGGTCGTCTCAACGGCCCTTGCCTCCCCAGCCAGCATTTCAAAGCTTGAGTTTTCCGCTGACTGGGTTTTTGGGTAATTATTACCGACCTAACGACAGAGCATTCCACACGTCTCCTCGTCCTCTCTTCATCCGGACTCGAGGCTGGATCCCCCCCCCCCTCCCTCTCCTCACATCACTCCGTGCGGAGGGGAGGGGGGGGGGAGGATGCGGCTGCCCTACCCGCCAGCTGGCGGTGATGTTGGCAGGACACCTCTTGACACTTGTCCAATGTCTGGACCACATCCTGACACTTGTCCGATATCTGGACCACGTCTCTCCCATCCGTTGCAGTCGGCACCTTTCAGTACGGTCTCGTGATCTGAGTCTCACGTCCGCATGCATTTTTTCCTGTCCTGTCAGAGGTTCCCAAGCCATTCCACTTCGCCTTCGGATTTCAAGGTGAGGCCAGTTGGATGATGCACAGCACATTTTTACGCAACTCTCACCATTTGCTTAACGCATCAGGGAACTGTTATTTCAGCGAGTCATTATGTACCTTTCTCAAAAGTGCATAACTTACGTCGAGTGGAGTGTGAAAATATATGAGTGATTTTATACATCAGCCCATCAAAATACACACCAATGTGTATTAAAATTGGGACGCAAAGCGGCGTCTTTTCCGCGCTGCATATGATGCACTCACAGGTCGATCGTGACCTCTCCCTCGTGATATGATTGTGACCTCTCCCTCGTGACATGAGCACGCGATCGCGACCCCTCCCTCGTGACATGGGAACGACAATCAGCTTTTTCGGCTCGTCCCCACGACGGTCCGTACACGGGCTGTTACAAACGCTGATCATGATCTCAGACTTCCCGTCAGCATCTGGCGCATGTACGTCAAGGCATCCGGCAAAAACGCTGGCGCTGAGCCCAGTGAAAGGTCGGGCTCATCGGCTACATACAAACTGAACGGCTCGTCTGCTTCGAAATCAAGTGTCCGGGCGCATCGTCGGGTGAGCGGTGGGAACAGACCGGCCGGTTCCGCCACCGACGACCGGCCAGTCCACTCGCGCGGGGAGGGGGCGCGACCGTCAGCCAGCCGCGACCACGCCAGCCGGCGGCGGCAGGAGACGGCGGCCCTCCCACCAGCCCCCCCGGGCTGGTTCGTGGGACGGTGGAGGGGGAGGGGGACGGCACGACGGGTCAGCGCGCCCGGTGCGGTGCCTCTGACGGGACTCAGTCCCACCGCTCCGCCCTGCGGGACCCGCCCCCGGGTACAGCGCCTCTGACGGGGTCCAGTCCCACCGCTCCGCCCTGCGGGACCCGCCGCGCCCGCCAGACGGCCCGCCTATCTTATCGGCGCGCCGGCGGCGGCGCTGGGAGCGTGTCCAGGTGTCGGACCAGGGCACCGGCCTCGACCGCGGAGAAACGCCGTCGGTTCCGTCCGGAGATACGGCTGCTGTCTGAGACGGGAGACATCTCCGGTCCCGACGCGAGGAAGGGACACCTCAGATCGCTTCCGGCCCATCAATGCGATCTGATCTGATTGCGTCCGGGGCTTCACACCCGACCAAGCCGCATCCCCTGTCCAGGCCACACCCCGCTGTGTTGGCATCACTGACCTTGACCTGGCCTACCCATGGCCAGACCTTGACCCATGGCCAGACGTCGGGTCAACTGTGCTGACGCCGAAAATGCGCCGCTCCGGCCCAGCCCGAATCCATTGTAGAAAACAATCCCTGACCGGCGCCGCAGAGCAGGCTTGGGTGCGACAGAGTCAGCGGGTACTCTAGCGCACGCGGCGATAACAACAGCACCTGGGGGTGGTACGCGTCGCATACCCCCAAACCAGAGCACCGGACATGGTACGCCGTCCGGCCGTACGCCACGGCCACGAGCTAACGACGCGGGACGGAGGCGATTCTGCATAGAAGTGGTCAACGGTGGGCACCACCGCAAGTATCGGGGCAAGTTTCAAATACCGCGGCAATAAATCGAAAACCAGCCTTGGCGAGAGAACGGTTCTGCCTTTTCCCTGTCTGGGGTCGTGACTGCTGGTCCACTCTCAGCAGACCCGTTAGTGGTAAAAATGCACCCAGAACGTCTTACTCACACGCACTCGTGCAATCTGCGGTTGCTGAGTAGTCCCAGGAACGTCGGAGAAAAACGTTCGTTAGGACGTTTTAACCCTGATTAATTCGGCTATGCCTGGCGTAGCACAGAATTCGCGACAGCCAGGGGGTTCATGGTAAGCACCCTCCCCCTTCCCCAATGTTACCACGGGAGCCAACCGACGCATCGTAAAACGTTCATGGTAATAGACAGCGCTGGTCCACGCTACGGTAATCACAAGTCGAAAGCATCAAAAGGGCTAGGCCTCTTTCAACAGTCGTCTTGTTTCAATTTCGCAGCAGCGGACGGAACACTGGGGTTCTGATATGTACCTTTGCATACCCAACAAATCGCCAGCGGCAGAAATAGTAACGACTTAACGCTGTGCTTTCCGCCACTACTTCACACACTACAACGCCGTCAGGCGCTGTTGCCTCGCTCGGTGGCACTGTGGCGGTGCAAAAACTTTCAGGAATGATTTCGGTGCGACAAAACACTGGTAACAAAAACGGAGATATATTAAGCATTACGATAGATTGGTCCAGAATTATGCATCTTCAAGTGAAAATCTGTTTTTGGTGGTCCCAACCTCTTTCAGCTGAGGCATTTCAAGTGCCTGGCGGTTTCACATATGAAGTAAATACTTACACCTGAAAATATTTCGGTGTCATGAAGGCTCATAATAATGGTTATATTACTCCTAAGCTGGCATCAAGCATGAAATGTCCTCTTCAGCGATGGGATCAAACCAACAAAATACCCAGTAAAATTTTTTGAAGCTTAATGCCAAGGCAGGTGGTAATTTAATTGCATGTCCTGCTTTTCCAACTCGTATGGCATCATGACATATGACATCATGGTCATTAGTTTGAAAATATGCTGGGTATGAAGACCATGCACTATGCTTTTTACGGGAAATGCATACTTTCAGCCCCCCTGCTTACCCAACGAACAGGGCAATTTTCGGTTGAAATTACTTGCTTTGAGAAACGCATCTCTCATTTAGGAATAACCGGTATGGGCCCGGGTTGGATTGGGCTCGTGGGTGTTTGGATGGGTTCGACCAGGTTTGGCTGGGTTGGTTTCCAATATTACACGACAAGCCTCGGACTCTCCATACATTCCTGCGTCATGGCTTTGGCCCGGGACAAGGACTGGCGTGATATACGAA
>NW_023596420.1:41550543-41634073 GCF_011947565.3 Pollicipes pollicipes | reverse complement strand
GCTTATCGACGCATGACACTCCCATAATGTTGTGGTAGTCTGGTGCAACGGGGGCGTGATGGTGTTTGGGTATGCCGGCGCTCAGCGGGCACGGGGACGAAGTCAGGCTCCTGACTGTGAAGCCGAACCTCAATCCGGAGCGATGGCGTGAAATGGACGTCCGAAGACGCAGCCAGAAGTTAAAAATGTCAGACAAGCCCAAGCCTGGGCCCGTAAGCCTTTTAAAAACGACATGACACTGAAACGGAAGCTGAGGCTTCGCGAAGTTGCGGTCAGTTTCGTCTCCATGCTTGGTGCCGGTTGCCGGGCGTGGTGATCTGGCACGTGTAACATTGTAACATGCTGCCAATGTGACGTGGCGGCATGGTGAAATGACGTCACGGCGACATAGGTTATTGCGGTATGACGGCGAGGTCGCGCAGTATCGTTGTGATGGACTGGCACGACAGCAGTGTCATCGTGGCGTGACACCCAGACGGTGCGTCGCTGCGGCATGGAGGCATGGTACGCGTTCGTGCGCTCAGGGACAGCTCAGGGACTCAGGGACCATGGACAACGGCTCACCTGAAGGCATGGTGCATAGCGAAATCAGCTGAGGAGCGGCGCAGATGTCATCCGGTGGCGGAGCTGACCTGCCGGAGGACGGGCCGGGTCAGACGGCGAGCGAACACCACCGAGGTCCGGCGCGCGGGAGGACAGTTGGGTCAGACGGCGAGTGAGCGCCACCGAGGTCCGGCGCGCGGGAGGACAGTTGGGTCAGACGGCGAGCGAGCACCACCGAGGTCCGGCGCGCGGGAGGACGGTCGGGTCAGACGGCGAGTGAGCACCACCGAGGTCGGGCGCGCGGACGGCTGGGTCAGGCGGCGAGCGCACGCCACCGAGACCAGGCGTGCGGCATCACCTGGGAAACGGCCTTCGAGGTCAACGAGTCTGGCTGCACGGTGCCATCGGATCAGAAATGCCGACGACCAGTAGAATGTACGAATGACACCCGTAAAATTAATCGTTGATTGGTCACGCTGTTTGACCGTTTCCTCTTTTTTTTCCTTTTTGTCAGCGGAGATCGGGTAGGATATTTGTTTTTGCCGGCATATCGAGAACAGGTCGGTGGAAGCTCTCGATCCAAGACTTCGAACGTCAAAATACGTTGCGTGTTGGGAATTGTAATAACCAGGGGGCCCTTCCCATTAGCACCGTAAAAAGCCTAAAAATAGTTACGCCCCATGATAGCACCGCGTGGTGTCAATGCAGCACAGTCAACACAAGATAAGGACATCAATTCAATGGCGTGTGGAGGGGCACATTTACTGCAACCGTGATGCTGTGTTGTCGAGAGCAGTCTTTTCCACTTAAAAGCATACCAATAGTTATAAGCGAGTTTATGTCATCATAGGCCATGCTTGCTTCAAGAATGTTGGAGCGTTCCTGTTAATTAGCATGCATTGTATTAACATTATAACATGACTTAAAATCGTGCGACTTCGTTTTAACCCACTAGCCATGACCAATGTCAGTGTCATAACATGGGCATGCGTTTCGTCCGCTTACTCATCGGGGTTATCATGATCAACACCCTTCTTATCATCATCGTCATCGCTATCGTGGTACCAAGCCTCGTACCACTTTAGCGACCAGCACATCTGCAACGGTTCATATCTATAAACCGCCAATGTCCACATCTTCACTGACGCTGTTACACTCGAAGCGCGTGGGTGACGATGTCACTGCACCCAGCGCATTCAGCACACGCGACTCTAACCAACGCACTGCACAGCGGCGTAAAGCAACGTTGAGTGGGTCCGCCGTCAAACAATGAGCCCGCTACGCGGCGGCACGGCGGGCACGAGTTGGAGCGAGGAGCCTGCAGCGGAATTCACAGCGGACCGGGCAGCTCGCGCGCGCGCGGACAACGTGCAGGACAGGAGACAGCCGGGCGGCGGCGACGGTGCCAGCGCCTTTGCAGAGGACGTTGGAGGGGATGGTGCGCTGATGACAAGAAATGATGGGCATGTTGCCCATCGACCTGTTCAGAAGGTCACTTTGTTGGCTCCGTGACGCGATCACGTAAATCCACGTTTGAATTCCGCACGTTTTGAAAGATATTCAGTGGAAAAGATGTGCGACGTATTAACCGCGCACGAGCCATACGCACCAACACGCTGCTGGTAATCGTCACCGTGGCGCTTTCGCAAACAAATTGGCAGCGAAGTCTGCCGCCTGCCCCAGCGCAGTCAGATGGAGTGCGACTGAACCAACAGCCCGGCATCAGCTCCCTCATGATCCGAGACCTCCAGCCGAAGCTTCGCCATTAGCACCTCACCACGAAGCCTTCGCTCGAGTCACCGCTTCACCCGGCCGTCAACTGGCCGACTGGCCGAGCCGGCCGTCAACAACTGAGGCGTGTGCTGGCCGGAGCCGCCGTCAACAACTGAGGCGTGTGCTGGCCGGAGTCAACCGTCGCCAACCGAGGCGTGTGCTGGCTGAAGCCGGCCATTAACAACTGAGGCGTGTGCTGGCCGAAGCCGGTCGTCAACAACTGAGGCGTGTGCTGGCTGGGGCTGGCCGTCAACAACTGAGGCGTGTGCTGGCCGAAGCCGGTCGCCAACAGCTGAGGCGTGTGCTGGCCGAAGCCGGTCGCCAACAGCTGAGGTGTGTGCTGGCCGGAGCCAACCGTCAATAGCTGAGGCTTGCGCTGGCCGAAGCCGGTCGCCAACAACTGAGGCGTGTGCTGGCTGAAGCCGGCCGTCAACAACTGAGGCGTGTGTTGCGTGGAGTCAACCGTCAATAGCTGAGGCGTGTGCCGGCCGAAGCTGGCCGCCAACGACTGAGGTCACTGCAACACCACGGCCCCGACTTCTCACTCACTTCAGCGGAGCGTGGCGTCCACAAAACCGCGTCCACGCCCAGCCGGCACCCTCCTAGTCTGAACACATTCCCGTCCGGAATTGTCCACGCCGCTAAAAAAGGCTGAGCGCGTTCGTCTGTTACATGAGCGTTAGAAAGAAAAAGTCGCATGCGTCGTAGCATTAGTTATTGTCGGAAGACAATTGCTTTCAACTTCTGATGGCGTCATTCCAGAAAGCTGTTTCGGCACGACGCAAAGAATCACAATTTGCTCTGAACTATCCCAGCTTGTTGACCGAGCGATGACATCCCGTCACGGCGTGACATACCGTGACATGTGACGAGTGTACATATGACACTAACTCCGCGAGAGAACAAGTGCAGCGCATCCCTGGCTTCCACATGGCCCCTAAATAATGTCTCTACGTTGTTTGGTTGCTGCGCTAGATGCTTCGGCCACTTCTGAACTCAACGTCACGCAGAGTGCGGCGGCGGCAGCGGCACCGCCCAGCACAGTCGTGGTACTGGGCGGCAGGTGTGGCGGCGCCGCCCACACAGCCCACCCGTCACAGATGTCGGCTCGGTGCACGGCCGGCGTCGCCGCCGGGACCCGGGTTGCAGTCACGTTGCGTGGACGCGACGCGCGCGTGCGTCCGCACGCAGCAGCGGTACTGAAACGCCACGCTGATACGGATACTGAAACACCAAAGCGCGCTGTGATGGCCGGCCGAAATGGATTGCTGATACTGAAACGCCAAAGCGCGCTGGTGATGGTTGGCCGAGATTGATTGCTCGACCTGGCTGGCAGCATGACTTCCGTCGAATATCAGCTGGCAAAAGCATTGCGTTCGAGGTGTGACACCCACTGCCGACACCCACTGCCGAGGTGTGACACCCACTGCCGACACCCACTGCCGAGGTGTGATACCCGCTGGCCGCTGCCGGGTGTCGGCGAGCGCAGTGCGCAACAGCGCGTGCGCGCGCCGGCCGACACAGCCGCACAGACGCGGCAGTTCGTGTCGCCACCGCCGAAGACCGCAGGACCACGCACGGTGTCTCGTGGGAAGATGAGCTAAAGTACAGCTGACAAAGTGATGCAAACCATACATGTGCGCACCGCGCTAGCAGTTCTACTCGCGAAATCGGACATGGTACGACAGCGTCGCAATGGGACTGCGCAGTCCTGACAAGGTCACTGTCTGACCTTTCTGATTAAGGCGAAAATGGATCAGCTGGCCAACATGAAAAAGTGCTGCAAAAAATCTGTACGACGCACGTCGCAAGCGCTCCATTCACCTAACCCGCGCGCTCTCCACCCAGCCTGTTTTTCCTTCTCCCATCCCTTCAAAATGCTGGCAACACTCCTAGTAGAGCATCCACAGGACCTAACCAGGCAACAGCCCCCATGAGAAGCTGCTTGAAGCCTTTGTGACGCTTCTGCACAACCACACGTGCTCCTACCCGTCCACACAGGACCACTGCCCCCCGCTCTACCCGTCCAACAGGACCACTGCCCGCCCGCCAGCTCGGGCGCGGGGGGGGGGGAGGCGTGGCACCAGCCTGCTGCCGGCACGCGCCGCCCGGGTCGCGACCGCTGCCGGCGGCGGGACCGGACCTTGGGCCGAGCGGGTCGGGGGCGCACCGTTCCGGTCGGTGGCCACGCGACAAAGGCGTCGCGCGCGACCCGACAAAAAGCGGCAGTGAAATCGAAAACAGACGGTCGGCTGGCGGCCGCTGAGCTCTGCTTTCCCCCGGCCGGCACGCGGAGGCGGAAGCGGGCCAGGCGAGGCGATGGACGCGGCCCGGGCTCATCCTGACACGGCGGCGCTGGTCGGCGGTGGCGGTGGAGACGTGTGGTCCACGCTGGCCAACTGACCTCGCGTGGCGCTGGCCTGACCTCGCTGACCTCGCGTGTCAGCCTGTTCCCCCCCCCCCCTGCACGAGTGGGACCGGCGCGTTTCCCCGCTGGGTCGAACACCGCCCGGCGTCTCCTTGTAATCAGCCCATAGCAAGGTCACTTGTCCAGGATGCCGCTGCGTTGCAGCACCGCCAGCTGCGCTCGCCGAACCGAGCGGGCACCGGGCGCCTGGTGCTGCCACCTGTGGAGCGGGCGCCGAACCTTCCCCTTCCGCGATCCAGGCTTCTCGGTAGCCCGCGCCGGCAATTTCAAGAACGGCCGATTGAATTGTGTCCCATGTTCCGCATGAAGAGCAGCCCGGCAGCGCCCCGGAGGCAGGCCCATGCTTTCGCCGACGGCGGGTGACAGGGTGGCCGCGGCCGAGACCGGGTCAGTTTTTGGAGCTCGGTCTCCGGGGGAGCGGCCGGCCGCCGCATGACGGAAGGTCCCGGCCGCGGTGGCCACGCGGCAAAAGGCGAAAGGGAGCAGCGCCGCCGGTTTTTTCGCCGCCTTCCAGACGCGGAGGAACGGCGCGGTGGAAACGCGACCCACTCACCCCCCCACCGGCCCGTAGCCCGGCGGCAAAGCCGATGACGACTCATATCTGCCTGTAAGTGCACGAGCTCGCCCTGCTCCCTTTCCACCTGAGCCAGTCTTCAGTACGGATTCTATCACCATCCCAAGTGGCGGTCGGCGCTGAAGATGGGAAGGCCTGGCTTAAGCGCCAGGTAAGAAATCCACACCGCTCGTGACACCCGACTTGCTGGCGCGTCCCGTACCAGATTTTAGCGGCGATCAGTGACCCAACCAAATGCTAAGCCTGCATGATCCTCTGGCCTATCGCAATGTTTCTGGACAACCCCATCCGAAAGCCACCGATACCTGGAAATGCTGGAAATTCAGCGTTGAGCTGAGTACCGCTATAAAAGGGCGGCCCGCGGACGGCGACCAGTCGGCAAACGAGGGAGTGAATCTCGCCGGACGACATCTCCAGCAACGCACTCCTTTAAAGCAGGACACTATGCACTGCCGCGCTCGTACACAACGCCATTCAATCAGGGGATATGGCTACCAAAACCGGCTCCCGTCAAGGAGACTTTCGACATTGGAAGACCGCAGAATCAATCGTGTTACATAACCTGAGCCCGCCTGCCGTCTGCCCCCCCCCCCCCCCCCATCATGCTCGCGGTCTGTCACTTGGCCCCATCGCGAGCTGATCCTCCACTAGGACGGTTAGGGACCAGAACGGTCCGGAAACGCCTGACGGGGCGAACACTTGGTGCGCCGCTCTGCAGCGATATTCACGCAATAAGCCTGGCGCGTGTTAGTCTCTGCGTCCGCGTCCGCGATATGTACCTCCACCGAATCACCAGCGGAGTCAGGGCCGGCGATACTTCCCTCCCCGGCGGAGTCAGGGTCAACGATCCTTCCCTCCCCGGCGGAGTCAGGGCTGACGACCCTTCCCTCCCCGGCGGAGTCAGGGTCATCGATCCTTCCCCCCCCCCCCCGGCGGAGTCAGGGTCACGATCCTTCCTTCCCCGGCGGAGTCAGGGTTCCACGATCCTCCCCGGCGGAGTCAGGGTCATCGATCCTTCCCTCCCCGCGGAGTCAGGGTCACGATCCTTCGCTCCCCGGCGGAGTCAGGGTCGTCTCGACGGCCCTTGCCTCCCCTGCGGAGTCAGGGCCGACGGCCCTTCCCTCCCCGGCGGAGTCAGGGTCATCGATCCTTCCCTCCCCGGCGGAGTCAGGGTCAACGATCCTTCGCTCCCCGGCGGAGTCAGGGTCGTCTCGACGGCCCTTGCCTCCCCTGCGGAGTCAGGGCCGACGGCCCTTCCCTCCCCGGCGGGGTCAGGGTCGTCTCAACGGCCCTTGCCTCCCCAGCCAGCATTTCAAAGCTTGAGTTTTCCGCTGACTGGGTTTTTGGGTAATTATTACCGACCTAACGACAGAGCATTCCACACGTCTCCTCGTCCCCTCTTCATCCGGACTCGAGGCTGGATCCCCCCCCCTCCCTCTCCTCACATCACTCCGTGCGGAGGGGAGGGGGGGGGGGAGGGTGCGGCTGCCCTACCCGCCAGCTGGCGGTGATGTTGGCAGGACACCTCTTGACACTTGTCCAATGTCTGGACCACATCTTGACACTTGTCCGATATCTGGACCACGTCTCTCCCATCCGTCGCAGTCGTCACCTTTCAGTACGGTCTCGTGATCTGAGTCTCACGTCCGCATGCATTTTTTCCTGTCCTGTCAGAGGTTCCCAAGCCATTCCACTTCGCCTTCGGATTTCAAGGTGAGGCCAGTTGGATGATGCACAGCACATTTTTACGCAACTCTCACCATTTGCTTAACGCATCAGGGAACTGTTATTTCAGCGAGTCATTATGTACCTTTCTCAAAAGTGCATAACTTACGTCGAGTGGAGTGTGAAAATATATGAATGATTTTATACATCAGCCCATCAAAATACACACCAATGTGTATTAAAATTGGGACGCAAAGCGGCGTCTTTTCCGCGCTGCATATGATGCACTCACAGGTCGATCGTGACCTCTCCCTCGTGATATGATTGTGACCTCTCCCTCGTGATATGAGCACGCGATCGCGACCTCTCCCTCGTGACATGGGAACGACAATCAGCTTTTTCGGCTCGTCCCCACGACGGTCCGTACACGGGCTGTTACAAACGCTGATCATGATCTCAGACTTCCCGTCAGCATCTGGCGCATGTACGTCAAGGCATCCGGCAAAAACGCTGGCGCTGAGCCCAGTGAAAGGTCGGGCTCATCGGCTACATACAAACTGAACGGCTCGTCTGCTTCGAAATCAAGTGTCCGGGCGCATCGTCGGGTGAGCGGTGGGACAGACCGGCCGGTTCCGCCACCGACGACCGGCCAGTCCACTCGCGCGGGGAGGGGGCGCGACCGTCAGCCAGCCGCGACCATGCCAGCCGGCGGCGGCAGGAGACGGCGGCCCTCCCACCAGCCCCCCGGGCTGGTTCGTGGGACGGTGGAGGGGGAGGGGGACGGCACGACAGGTCAGCGCGCCCGGTGCGGTGCCTCCGACGGGACCCAGTCCCACCGCTCCGCCCTGCGGGACCCGCCCCCGGGTACAGCGCCTCTGACGGGGTCCAGTCCCACCGCTCCGCCCTGCGGGACCCGCCGCGCCCGCCAGACGGCCGCCTATCTTATCGGCGCGCCGGCGGCGGCGCTGGGAGCGTGTCCAGGTGTCGGACCAGGGCACCGGCCTCGACCGCGGAGAAACGCCGTCGGTTCCGTCCGGAGATACGGCTGCTGTCTGAGACGGGAGACATCTCCGGTCCCGACGCGAGGAAGGGACACCTCAGATCGCTTCCGGCCCATCAATGCGATCTGATCTGATTGCGTCCGGGGCTTCACACCCGACCAAGCCGCATCCCCTGTCCAGGCCACACCCCGCTGTGTTGGCATCACTGACCTTGACCTGGCCTACCCATGGCCAGACCTTGACCCATGGCCAGACGTCGGGTCAACTGTGCTGACGCCGAAAATGCGCCGCTCCGGCCCAGCCCGAATCCATTGTAGAAAACAATCCCTGACCGGCGCCGCAGAGCAGGCTTGGGTGCGACAGAGTCAGCGGGTACTCTAGCGCACGCGGCGATAACAACAGCACCTGGGGGTGGTACGCGTCGCATACCCCTAAACCAGAGCACCGGACATGGTACGCCGTCCGGCCGTACGCCACGGCCACGAGCTAACGACGCGGGACGGAGGCGATTCTGCATAGAAGTGGTCAACGGTGGGCACCACCGCAAGTATCGGGGCAAGTTTCAAATACCGCGGCAATAAATCGAAAACCAGCCTTGGCGAGAGAACGGTTCTGCCTTTTCCCTGTCTGGGGTCGTGACTGCTGGTCCACTCTCAGCAGACCCGTTAGTGGTAAAAATGCACCCAGAACGTCTTACTCACACGCACTCGTGCAATCTGCGGTTGCTGAGTAGTCCCAGGAACGTCGGAGAAAAACGTTCGTTAGGACGTTTTAACCCTGATTAATTCGGCTATGCCTGGCGTAGCACAGAATTCGCGACAGCCAGGGGGTTCATGGTAAGCACCCTCCCCCTTCCCCAATGTTACCACGGGAGCCAACCGACGCATCGTAAAACGTTCATGGTAATAGACAGCGCTGGTCCACGCTACGGTAATCACAAGTCGAAAGCATCAAAAGGGCTAGGCCTCTTTCAACAGTCGTCTTGTTTCAATTTCGCAGCAGCGGACGGAACACTGGGGTTCTGATATGTACCTTTGCATACCCAACAAATCGCCAGCGGCAGAAATAGTAACGACTTAACGCTGTGCTTTCCGCCACTACTTCACACACTACAACGCCGTCAGGCGCTGTTGCCTCGCTCGGTGGCACTGTGGCGGTGCAAAAACTTTCAGGAATGATTTCGGTGCGACAAAACACTGGTAACAAAAACGGAGATATATTAAGCATTACGATAGATTGGTCCAGAATTATGCATCTTCAAGTGAAAATCTGTTTTTGGTGGTCCCAACCTCTTTCAGCTGAGGCATTTCAAGTGCCTGGCGGTTTCACATATGAAGTAAATACTTACACCTGAAAATATTTCGGTGTCATGAAGGCTCATAATAATGGTTATATTACTCCTAAGCTGGCATCAAGCATGAAATGTCCTCTTCAGCGATGGGATCAAACCAACAAAATACCCAGTAAAATTTTTTGAAGCTTAATGCCAAGGCAGGTGGTAATTTAATTGCATGTCCTGCTTTTCCAACTCGTATGGCATCATGACATATGACATCATGGTCATTAGTTTGAAAATATGCTGGGTATGAAGACCATGCACTATGCTTTTTACGGGAAATGCATACTTTCAGCCCCCCTGCTTACCCAACGAACAGGGCAATTTTCGGTTGAAATTACTTGCTTTGAGAAACGCATCTCTCATTTAGGAATAACCGGTATGGGCCCGGGTTGGATTGGGCTCGTGGGTGTTTGGATGGGTTCGACCAGGTTTGGCTGGGTTGGTTTCCAATATTACACGACAAGCCTCGGACTCTCCATACATTCCTGCGTCATGGCTTTGGCCCGGGACAAGGACTGGCGTGATATACGAAAAATGAGCTCGGGGCTCCGACCCTGGCTCACGGCGGCAGCATCCTGACTAAGACAAATGTGTGGTGCTGGTGCTAATTTTTTAAAAGAGCCTCCTGCAGCTGGTATCCTCTGTTTGGCAAAGCCAGCGATAACTCGGTTTTCCCCATCGTCTTGCTCGTAACTTGCCATCGCTCGCCGCCGGTTCAGCTGAACGGCGCTGGGTGTGGGCAGCCCCGGGCCGGCCCGCTCGGGCGAGCGCAGGAGCTCAGCCGGAGCCGGAGCTGGGCCGCGGGCCTGACGGCCAGCTCGGCCCGCGACACACCTCTGGGTGCCAGCTCCCTGGGACGCAAACGGAAGCGGCGGCAGCGGCGGCGGCTCGGACCGGTCGCCCGGGTGTCAAACCCAGCTGGAAGTGACCTGATTAGCCCGGCCTCGGCCGAGTTATCACCTGCACCAGCGCAACACACGGCCACTTACAGGCCCCGCGTCACCGGCGGCCAGAGAAAGGAGGCGAAACGACGCAGAAACGGGGCCGGACGGACAGCTGAAGATGGCAAACACGTAGAAATAGGGGACTGAGGCTGCAGACTGGCATACAAGGAAAGGAGATGGAGATATTGGAGGAGAGGCGTGCTGTGGGGAAAACAGCGGTGGAAGGTCTGAACGGACAAAGCTGCCAGACAGTAGCCATCTGCCACGGGAGGTCGGCTAAGGCTCCACGACGGCTCCACAGACTACCACACCAGCTTCTCGCGGCACCCTCACCGCGGAGGTCTGATCACGCCACTGCATCAGCTTCTGTCGATGCCTGCACCACGGAGGAGGCGCGGCATTTAGCAAGACCACAACAGCAACACCTCACCAACATCTTTACCATGAACATGTATGACTGCACCCAAACACCAGCTAGTCAGGTGCGAATGTCTCAGGTTCCTGGTGGCAGAAACACTGAGCTGGTAGCCATTGTCACTAATCCAATGCTGCATTATCAAGGACAGGTCAAAATAAGCTCAGTTATGTTCTCAGCATGATGGATCAAGAGCAGATGCACCAAAAGAGATGTCAATTGTAAGTTCTGTTCATTTTCAATTTTTAAAGACTTTCAGAAAAGTTACAATTGAGCTGCTTCATGGTTTTGCAAATAATTAGTAATTGCAGCAAGAACTCACAACCAATTCAAAATAATTGTGATCAAATCATCTTTTAATCAATAAAAATAAACAAATGTTCATCAAATGGTTGGCAAAACTCTGAAGAAATATCATATGCAAGCAGTGGTATCTAATTCATTGTGGCCTGGTGAACCCACAGCCACTGACATGAAGTAACAAGATATATCTGCTGTGATCATTTTACCTCCACAGTACACCTGTTGATTTGATTACTAAGCCTCTGATTCCCAGAATATGCAAAAACCTGCAGGTCATCCTTAGTAACCCAACTTAGTGAAGTGAATGATGCCTGAGTAAAATTCAGTTGAGTGCAGATCCAGCACTATATCTTGAAGTCTGATGAAGGCAAGTACACTTGTACAGGCCACTCACATTTTGTCACACTTTAAAAGCACAATTTTGTTATTGAAAAATAAAAGCTACAAGGAGGGAACATATCATGAAACTGAAACTGCCCTGTTATCTCAGGACACATTCCATATCAATTTCTAAATTGGTGTAGCCATTTGACTTATCACAGAATAGTCAGGCAGTTTGCATCTGGAACTTTCACCTCTGCAACTAAACATGTGTAGCTTCAGCAGAGAAAGCAAACTGCAGTGTGTATTCATTAAGTGATTAAATAATCCATTTTCAAAAAAATTAAAGCAGAAAGGACAATATAACATGCATTATCTATAACAACCATCTGACATTGGAATGTGCTGACTGTGTTTGTTATTCATCTGGGGAATATGCTCTGGAATGTTTACGCCCAGAAATGAGCCAGCACCATTTGGAAGGGAGAATTGGCACACGGAACGGGCCAAACAGCAGAAAGGAACCGCAACCTCACCAGTTCTATGGCATTCTCTAATCACAAGCAATGCTTTCCTCGGTCATGCTTCTGACACCATATACTTTGTGACTTCTACGCTGTGAAATATTGCATATTTTATTAGGATCCAACTTTGTGCCAAGTGATTTTTCCAGTGCCAGACAATACATAAAATTGGATCCATTTATCAGGGTCTCAACTGAATGACCTACTTTCACACAAGTAACCATTGATCTTCATGAATTATGTTATCAGTCATGGCTTAGTTTCTCTCAGAAACATAGCTCAGTCATCAATAGATTGTCTATGAGGCAATCATCATGCAGGTCTCAGGTCATGGCTACTATGTGAGCACCAGATTGCTCCTGTGTGGCCATGCAATGCCAACATTGCCAGGAACAACTAAAAATTGTGAACAAGCTAAAAGCATGGCATGGTAATAAACAGCTAAATAAGAGGAATACATGCAATGACAGAACCCAAGCAGTGCACAACAGAGCAGCTGACTCAAAAACTCACAGAATTTCATCATTAAGCTAGTTGTACACATGAACACCTATCTCTGTAAGTACTCAAAGTGAAATGGAGGCTCACCACCAGTACAAAACCCATATGCAACGATAAGTAGTAGAAAGTGTGGTGAGGATCATGAGAACCATATCGCCCTTCACTTACCAGGCAATTGCCTAGCTGTCTGTGTAGACAGAACTTCTACAATAACAGACAACACCTTTTCATCAGTCAGCTCAAGCAATGCCTATTTGAGTAGATGAATAAAAACCAACCCAGAACCCCCACTTAGAAAGTTGCATTGATTTGATGCAATCCTCATCAAACATGGGCTCGCACACCTCCCTGCCAAGCAAATGCTAGTCTCCACTACTACTTGTTCCGCCTAAAGGCCACTTACCCTGGAGACAAATGACGTAGGGTTCCCTTGTTTCAAATTTCAGGAAATGCAGCCTTTTCACAGCTGTTTCCAATCGCGTTTAGTGGCGCACCCGCAGCGACCACCTAACCTGCCAGAGCTGCGATGACACGGCGAGGCACCGCGAAATAACGCTCCCGGCAAAGTAACAAATTACGAATTGGAGCGTTATTGCCACCTAGTGAGAATATCTGACAGCTTTAGTTCAGCCGAATTCCAATAGACATTTTGCGTATAGACGACACCGATAATTGCTACTGTCATGGCTCATGTATGGATTGCTTAGTTCTCATTTCACATAGGCATAGAAACAGGGATGGATACGGAGAAAACCATGGTGCCCACACCTCGTGACATTTATGCTTACATCGACAGCATTGCAACAAAAGCGATGGGGCTCGTCCAAGATTGTGGGGCTCATTGGTACTTTGTTATCTCTGCGCACGCATCGTTATAGAGGTAGTGCTAATTTTCCCAAATGTTTTAGATACGACCCTCAAAATCCCTCCCCCTATAGTGATGGTTTGCGCGCAGATGCATTACAGCACTCTGCATCACACTGAAGTGAAAACGTACTCGCCGTCCGGCCCGAGTACCGAGCACAGCGGGACATCAGCACACTGTCAGCTCTACCTTGGCGCGTCAGAGCTTGGCACGCAGCCGGGATCGCGTCAACGGGGGCGGGGAGATATTTAGTGCATCAGACTTGCCTTTCAATCTGAGAGGGGAGAGCACCGCAATTTCACTTAGGGCCCTTTAATTTGGGGTTTTATCGTATCTACCCCGTCCTTCGCACAGCTATTGGTGCGTAACTGCTGATGTCTGGGGGAGGGCGCTTACACCCTGGTTCATCCCAAATGGACTTCGGATCCCGTGCTTTTTTCGCACAGAATGCTCATTTTACAAGCTTTTCCGTTTGAAGTGTAATTGTGAGGTGAGATGGTCCAAGCTGATTTAAGCTTGACCCTCTTTCCCTTAATTTGCCCCCCTCAATCTCAGAGGCGTGGTCGCGCTCCCCATGACCGCAGGGACTCAAACCAGCGAGGGATTCTGAGCCGACCTAGGGGCTCTGGGCGTTTCTGGAAGCTTGGAATAGGGGTACTTACGCGTTATTGTCCTGTTTCAATTTTTCAAGTGGAGCATCCAATAAGTATAATTTGGGCTCCCCTCAAGCGCTGGGAAAATGATCTGTCCAGACTCATTCAGACCGTCAGACAAATTGTCCAGACTCACTCCATCACCACCACCCACCTACCGTCCGACACTACCTGTGGCTACTTCATTGGTTAGAAAGAAGTAAAAAACAATCGGGCGCTTGAATTTGACCTACAGCTTTTTACGAGCACCACAGGCCGGGTAAGTACCTTTTACTTGAAATATGCAAAACTGAATGTGAGCAGCCAGCCGCCAATTACCTTTGTCACGCTGCCATGGCAGACAGTGATGACAGGTTCAAGCAATTTTTTAGTTGCGAAAAGCACATTTTTCAAACTCATACAGCATAAATTGTCAGGCGCTTTTGCACAAGCTGTTTGATCAGGCGTGTTTGTCCTGCAACGCCACAACAAAACATTATTGCGATTTCCCCATGTCCGTTAACGGTTGACAAGGAAATCGCAAGGCTTTCAAAGGGCGGAAAAACTGGAAAGCACACGTATGTCGTACAGGTTGACATCTCACCCAACGACGCTAGACTTACTAATACTAAGGGAAATTAATAAAGTAAAGAAAACATAAAAACGGACATCCGTAACTGGAAAAGTCAGGTTCGTTGCGTTGGCAGACCAGGACGCTCTATCGTGTGCAAGCCATGGATCGGCCCGTTTGGGGGCGTTCCCAGGTATTTAGGTCAGGTCTCAACGACCAGTGCAGGCGCAGACGTAAAAACTGTTCCGCTGCTGCTGTCAAAGCGCCGGCCAACAATAACCGATTTGAAACAGTCCCACTCTTTAGTGTGCCTGCAGTTGAACGGAATTTTTAGCAATAGCACCTTTTTAGAAACCCATCTCGATGACACCGTGGCTTATACTGAAAGAGATTGGACCATGAAACTGCACGGTGACGTGTTGACACGTTTTGTAGCCATGGTATACCCCAAAAAATGCTTTCTGGACAGGATTTAAGTGGCAGTCAATAACAAACTTATTCACTAGAAATTAATTTTCGTCACCGATGAAAGTTGCCAGGCCTTGCGTTTCCCAAACACAATCAGTTTTAAGCAACGTCATTTGCGAATTAGTGTATGAATGCTGAGTAAGTGGACTATATCTGTTGCGTTCGCATCAAAAGTCCTTTGCGCAGTGTAGCGGATAGGTTTGTGCGCACACCTCTCTGTATTTGTACTGGTCTCACCGAGACAACAGCATGGTGGCAACTCTGAGCATCCAACTACCCGTTGCTCAAATGGATCACGCCAAGGGCACACGTGTACCGCCAGTGGCATAGGAGGTAACGCGTACGCATGCGCGACACATGCGCTTTGACACCGTGCCCCTGTAGAAATGTCTGACGTGGTGTCCAGTCACGGCGTCTGTCATCATCCCATCTGCCGTCACGAAACAGATCATCCCCGCACTGCCCGGGCGCGAGTGGCGAGCTGCTCGTTGTCAAGCGTCACGACACGTGCAGGGTCGCATCAGACGGCTCGTTGTCCAGCGTCACGACACATGCAGGGCCACATCAGACGGCTCGTTGTCCAGCGTCACAATGCGTGCAGGGCCGCATCAGACGGCTCGTTGTCCAGCGTCACAATGCGTGCAGGGCCGCATCAGACGGCTCGTTGTCCAGCGTCACAACGCGTCCGGGGCCGCATCAGACGGCTCGTTGTCCAGCGTCACAACGCGTTCGGGGCCGCATCAGACGGCTCGTTGTCCAGCGTCACAACGCGTCCGGGGCCGCGTCAGACGCGCATTAAGCTGCCGCTCAGCGCAACTCTGATTGGGGTCCATGCCCCCACAGACGACTGACCCGCGTGCAAAATTTGGTGATTGTGAGCCATTGCCGATGCTTCTGACTTCAGCTCGAAGCCGTGCACGCAAAGGGTGCAGCTTCCCTGTGTGGTACGGGGTACAGCTTCCCTGTGCGGTGCTGGGTGCAGCTTCCCTGTGCGGAACGGGGTGATATCAATGGTTTCCCATCCTCCCTCTGACATTTAGTTGCCTCACTTCCAAACCGCGTCCCAGGGAAGAGTTTGAGGACCGGCAGTTGTAACATCAGCGGGCGTTTCTCTGCGGGCGGCATTTTTTTTAAAAAGCCGGAGTCTTTATTCGCTCTCGCAAACCCTCGTTAGGCAAACCATTACGAGGACCTCGAGATGACCAATGACGTGTCACAAGAAATTAGGTTCCTCTCTAAATGGATGCCATGGAAGAAGACAATGAATTATATTTTACAGATAGGTGTTCATATGCATCGAACCTCACATCAATAAAGCGAGCATGCAAACCACGCGCCACATGCGTGCGTTTCCTCCAGATGTCCGTCCTATTTCACCCAGGTGACGTCGGCAGTCACCGGCAGGCATAGGCCGTACTCCTCCTGCACTGAAGCAACGCACTTTGGGTTCGGCCTGATGGAGAGCATGTTGTACCCGGCCGCCTCGATGCGCTGCAGCAGAAGCAGATTCTCCCTCGCCACCTTCATGGTGAAGCTGGACTCCGGCTCGCCCATCCTCTCGTCCGCGTCAAGAACCACGGTCAGCGTCAGCTGCTTAGCCGAGATCCGCGGCTTCTGCTTCAGGAGGTCCGCCAGGATCTTGCCCTCGAGCCCGGGCGCCGAAACGTCCAGCAGGTCCAAACTCTTAACGCGCATCTTCTTCATTTGCATGCGCAGCGAGAAGTTCTTCCACTTAGCGAAGGTCGCTTCGGCGTCCATCTCCGTGACGTCGTCGCTGCTGCAGCCGAAGTTGACGAGCGCCTTCTGAAAGGTCTCCGGCTGGTCGTTGTCGGGATCCGTCTGCAGCGAGAGCACACGACAGGCCCCGGGCCTGAGGTAGTCGTCGCCGATGCAGACCCGCCGCCGGCTGTACATGTGCATGTCGAACACGATGTCCTTGGGCTTGAGGTCGGGCGCGTCCCTGAAGTTGCACTCGCAGTCGCCGCCGAAGGTCAACTTGCGCCGACACCGAGCCGTCACGTGGCTTTCGTTGAGGGAGGCGGCCAGCTGCTCAATTACTTGGATGTCCGGAGCCGTATTTGATGCGCCCTGCTTTGCCAGGCAGGAACTGCAATGGCATGGGGCTGCGTTACATGTCAGATATGGTGCTTTACGCGTGATATGCACAGGTATCACATATGTCACTGGGTGTCTCGCGACAGCGTTAGATACATATCAGATGTCATGATATTCCAGATACATCTGATCAGTGAAAGAGGACTCCAGATGCTATGTAATGCACGTCAGGTGTTTTCCGAAATTGACTGTCTGAACCATTCTTACCGCACATTTCGAAATTTTCCGTTCCCTTGACCTGCATTGGCCTGGCCAGGTCGTGACGCATTATTAAAGTGAAATATTTGGTTGCACACTCACGCAACTTACGGCTACAAAAAAGGCAGTTATTTAAAAACCGTGTCTCATATCATTTTATACACTTTTAAATGGGCTGTTTAGACAGGCATGGATTTCTTGCAATCCTACAATTAAAGCATAATATGCCCTTTCCCAGTCCCTTAGCATGGGAAACACAAGATTTATAAGGGCAAAAAGCTCTATCACGCGGGTTGAAGTCAGATATCAACAACTCACTGTCCCAGTGGCACAAGACCCAGAAATTACTGGCGAGATGTGACGAATTCTTAGCGAAATGTTAGAAAAGGCATGCATATTGTAATGACAAAATTCGTTTGGACATCTGGATATATACAGAAATATGCATTTACCAGGATGGTTATGTTTTTGACGCAAAGGTCCACAAGCACACGATAAAAATTTCACGGCGCGTAAAAGCATGCGTTTGGCGCTACGGCAAACAAAATTGATAAGCGCAGAGAGATGGCGACTGCAGCTGTTAATAGCCAACGCCTATGAAAACACTTTCCACTGATAGTAGCTGTACACTTTATATATATATATATATATATATATATATATATATATATATATATTCAAGTAACACATGTTGAATTACATCACACATAGTTTAACAGGATTGGTACAGATTTAGTTATCAGAAGAATGTTGAAGCTTACAGAGCGAAAGAGTGCTGCTCTCAGGGCTCTCAGAGCTCTCAGAGTTCAAAACTCCGGCGCGGCCTTACGGTCAGCTCACCAGTGCCAGAGTCCCACAAGAAGAACAGCCACCCATCGTTGAGCGTTCCCCTTCATAGCGGCTGTGTACGTGGCCAGCCGGAGTGCGACTGGCGGGGACCGTACGTTGCACCTGCAACAATCGCCTGAGGGCTTCAGCTGAAAGGTGCCGGCCCGAACGGGCCCGCTCGCCGACCGGTCGCGGCCTGCACCGAAAAGACTATGGTAACGCGGTTTTCATACAGCACGTTAGGAAACAGGGAGCGTAATGTTTCATGATAGTATGCTGACGGTGCACGGCCAGCATCGGTGGAACTTCCTTTCTTTAGTGTAGCCTTTCTTGCTTATCAATGAATTCAGACATGTCATCTTTGGGTATGGCACAGTCGGAGTATATCAGAAACTCAGAGGAGCTCCTTCACGGACAATTTTCAGAGTGTGACCCTCCAGTGACCACGACGCGGCCCGGGCCGCCGTGATGGGGTTGCTCCGTTTCGGCGCGGCACCTCCGATGGAGAGACGCAGCCTCACCCGAGTACTCCGCTTCTCCCGCCGGCACGGCCGGTCTGCAAGCGGTCAGTGCCCTCTGCAGGTCCTGCTCGTGGCTCCGAGAGAGCTCCACCCGGGGAGCGCCGCACGGGTAATGGGCAAATGGCGACGCCGCACGGTCTCAGTGAGAGGGGAGCTAGTGCAGTTCGGTGCGTAGAAGCGCACCAAAATGTGGGTGGGTCAAGTCATTCTGGACGTCGGATATTTCCGCGTGTATCGCGTATGGTTACTGCTAAGCAGTCTCGGCAAGGGATGGGTCATGAGCCAGACGAACACCGGTTGCTAAGCGCCTGCAAGCCCGGACTTCAGTTACAATGGCCGTAGAGCTCATCTATTTTTCTTCGTCGTTTTTTCACCAGCATCAGGAGAGGGTACCTGAGTTTTCCTAATGCAATCATCAAATAAATATAAATGAGTTAAATTTGTGAAAAAAGACACTGCGGTATGTAAATGCTGACCAGGCATAAACATGAGATTACCGATTTACTCACGTGGTTACTGTCGGACAAACCGTGGTTTTCGGGCTGATAAACGGCCATTGAGTTTTCCTGAAGCGCAGGAACGCAGCCAGTGCCTTGGTTGGAGGGGCACAAGGTTGAAAAAGGGCCCCTAGATAGTAAAAGCCCCCCCCCAAAAAAAAAATAACCGGGTGTGGCCCATTCGTTGTTGGAAGCATTCTGTTTTTACACTTTATATATATATATATATATATATATATATATATATATATATATGTGTGTGTGTGTGTGTGTGTGTGTGTGTGTGTGTGTACATATATTACACATTTTTACCCTCTATAACTGAAATGGAGGCCGGGCGCCACCGCAAAATCAATTCTGCCTGGAGTTTCTAATGTCAATGAACTGAAAAGTCGTACGTTGAATGAGCTCATGAAATAAATCGTTGACGCCCTTCATTTTACAATGATCCAGTGTAATCCTTTTAAACAGATATAGAACGCAGAAATTTTGTCATAATTTTTATCTGGGTTGCGCAGGGATATCAAGACCTCCACAAATGTAGCTGTAAAATTGAAATGCTTCAAAAATTTGTATAAACATGGCCAAACTATGTTTGTCTGGATATATTTAACATTAGCCAAAATCATGAATAGTGATGAACCTAATGTGCCGTGATTTTGGGCAAGCGCGCTCGCATATTTTAGCAACAAATACCTCGACGCCAGGCGTTGCATTCTCGGGAAACCACGCAGTGCCGGTCTGCGGCCAACACTAGGCCGTAGCCAACAGGTGGACGAAAATGATGGTGCATGTAAAAGAAGTACCTTTGAACGCTTTAGGACACAAAATCGTACATGTAGAGATATTCCGGACGTACATTTCACCTATGCGATTTTTAGATTGATGACAATAACAGAACGGCTTATACAGCACCGCGAAGTGGTCCTGAAATCTGGCGGTGGAGCTGAAAGAATACAGCTGAAATCTTTCTTTTCGTGTTGCTGTAACTTTTTTTGTCCAGAAGACAACCACAAAGTAATGAAAAAATGATTCGGCGAAAGGAAAAGTAAAAAAATGAAAGCATAATCTTTCAACCACACATGTTTTGAAAAAAATTCAAAAACGTTATTTTGTGACGGTCGTTGTTGCGCGATCCCCTGGCCGATCCGGAGCCCCTTAGAGAGATGCGTCATATCACACTGGTCCGCCCCCTGGCGCGGGAGGCCTTCTGACCCGTGCAGTTGACCACGGATCAACGCATGAACCGTCATTGACGCAACAACATCCCTGATCGCCGCGGGTGGCCAAAAAATTGGCACACAGAGCCCAGTTCGGCGTAACGGGCTCATTCTGACATTGAGTTGGAGGGACCACCGTTTGGTACTGGGGTCCTGACCGGCACAGGATCCTTGTATTGCCTCAATATGAGCACTCATAATGAGTTCTTATTATTCCTTAAATTGCCAGAAGGCCCCGACCAACACTCGAGATACTCAGTCATTTGGGCTCGGGTCCCCGTCCCTGTTCGCAGATCTCCCCTGGCCAGTTCGAGTCCCCTTGTTGACACAGGATACCCTGTTAGGCACTGTGGGACCCTGAGCGATATAGGAGCCCCGACCCATTTGCCTCGCCCGCAAGGCATTGTCCTTTCTACGGAAATGGGCCACCAGAGCTCAGACCGCCACGGAGCCCACTGTCCCTAGTTCGTGATCTCCGGCAGAAATAGAGGAACGCTCTGTCTCAGAGGTCCCTACCGGTGCCAGAGATTCTTTCACTGACATTTGAGATCACGACCCTATGGGCGGGGTTCCTTAATGTGACCTACAGCTAGCTCTTCAGACCTTTCAGTCACACGATCGGGTCCTTTGATCTTTGAGATCTTTCGTCCCCCCCCCCCTTCCTTTGGGTCCCCTCAAACATCGCTCCGACTCGGGGACACTTGCCGCCACAGGACCCCTGCTAGTCGCTGCGGCTACCGACTGTTCGGTGTTCGAGGTCTCTGACCGACTTAGGCGTCCGCATTGTCTCAGGGGTTCCTTCAACGGTACAAGAGGAGCTGTGGCTGATATTTCAGGTCACGACCCTACGGGCCACCATTCTTTATTTGACCTACAGCCAGTCCTTCGGGCGCTGATGTCCTTCAACCTGGCCTTTGATAGCTGGGTTCAATGGGCCGCCCGGGCTGCTCTTCGGACCTCATCGGACACTGCCTTTGGTCGGCTCGGGGTCCTTGCCAGCACAGGACCCTCTGTTAGGCACTGTGGGCCCCTGACACATGCAGGGGCCTCGACCAGTGCAAACCACTGGCCCCGGCCCAGCACTGTACCTGATTGGGAGGTGGGTCCTCAGGCCAATACCGACACGGAGCCAACGGTGCGGCGAGGGTGGCACCTGACCGACATATAGGCCCATATCGACTCAGGGGGTTTCCGATTGGCGCAGAGGGCCCCCTGACTGTTATTATGAGGACCCGTCTTCGTAAGCTGGGGCCCCAAAATAAGAATTCGACCAGCCCCTTGTGCCGGGCCTTTGATCGTCGGATCCGGTGGGCCCTCTAGGCTCTTCGGCCACCTCAATCACTGCCTCTGGCCGACTCCGGGCCCCTTGTCAACACGGGGCCCCTTGTGGGGCCCGAGCAATGTAAATCGCTGGCTCCGGGTTTGTCCTTGCTTGGGAAATGGGCCCTTGGGCCCATGCCGCCACGGAGCCGACTGTGCGTCGTTGGTGGTTTCTGACCGAAATATAGCCCCGTGTCGACTCAGTGGGCCCCTGACCAGCGCACAGGGCCCTCTGGCTGACATTGGAGTGCCCGGCCCTGCGGGCTGGGGTCCCTGAATGCGACCTCCGGCCGGTCTTTCGGGCCCTTAATCGTAGGTTCCGAGGGGCCCAAAGAGCCCCTCGGAACTTAAAGGAGGGCGTGTCCCCTGTGCCCCCCCCCCCCCCCCCCTCCCTCTGCCTGCTCTTCTGCTGAAATGTGATCTTCTGGATACAATGCAAGGCTTAGAAACTGCATCATTTGACTCATTAAAATCAGCATAACCCTGATAGACAATCGTCATGGTCCATATCATTTCATACTGCGCCACCTACGTTCACTAACCCAAATGCCCAACGCAACAGACTTGCACTACGTCAACGGTACCGACGCTGCTGCCGCCTATCGGTGCACACGGTAAGCTGGGGGCACAGCCGCGGGGCGGAGCGGCAGCATAAACATTTGTTCTTCGGGCCAAACATCTGTAATTGGACAGCCAGCGGCTACAAGAAATCTCCATTTGCAGCGGCGGGGATTACGGGCCGGGGATAGTATCGATCGGGCCTCGGCTGTCGCGAGGTCGACGGCGGCGATGCGGAGAGGTCCGACCGGCGGCGGCGACGGTGGCGCCACCTTCACCAGCGGGGCGCCTCCGGGGAGCGGCTGGGTACCGAAAGGTAGGCGATTGTGGTTTTGTTCAGGTGGGATTGTTAAGGCCGTTAACGTCTGCCAGGAAAGAGTGAAAAGTTGGCAAGTGCATGATAGTGTGACGTGGATGCACGAATGGTAGGGTGCGTGTGCACGCATCGGGTAAAATCGTATCGAAATTCGACGAGAATAACTCTGGAGTCAAGGATGTTACAGCTTCAAAACCTTTTGGCTTACAGCGCCCGCAGACCAACGGTAACGAGTTCATGCTCATATCTGATAGAAACATTGTGGGCACTAGGCATGTGAAACTCCCACGGCACCTCAAACGGTGACAAGAACGCTATGATGACGGAAGTTCAAAAGCCCGGGAACAGAGGGCACTTGGCCAGTACAGGCGTCTGTCTGACTGCAGAGTCACATCTCGTAAATCACGCACACCTTTTTAGGCACAACGTGTCATTGTCGCCCCTACTGCCGTATTTGCTTCGTCATTTATGCGTCGGAGTGACGTTGGCTGAGACGGCAGTCGTTAGGCTGTGATCAGAGCTGCCATCACGGCCAACATGATGTTTGCTATTACCATGACATTCACTCTCACATTATGGTAAGTGGATGCGTAATTTTCCCCTCCTATTAGTTGAATTGAAGAGGTGTCAATAATTTGGTGTATCGAGAACATATAATAATAATTGTAAAGCTTCCATTAGCTTTAAACGCACGTTAGGCAGTTGGCTCTACTGATTGCACAAAACGCATATTTTATTAATTTGCGATGTCGTTCTCTCACGCGACGCTTTCCGTTGGATAGGTTGATAGATACCTTTGTTTTGCTCTACTGAAAGAAAAAAGTATATAAAAAGTTACGCGACCTGGGCTCTGAGGATATAATAGGTTTAAGCCTTCGCCACCAGATGCCTCGAATTTTACAAAACCAGTTCGCATGACCACTCACGCAGTTTAACAACATAATGATTCGCATTATCGATGTCTGCATTTCCGGGCCAGATAGCGTACGTTTTCTGACAAGCCGCCGAAATTTTCAAACATGGCCGCCATAACCCGGCATAACAGGAGAGCAGAAACCAAGGCGACCTCAACGAGACAGTTCAATGCCGGGAGCTGCAGTAACCTTGAGATGTTCCTTGAGAAAACCTTGAGATAACCTTGAGATGTTCTGGCGTACCACACTAGGCTCGCGTCGACCCATTCGGTGGCCATACATCCGTCTGGCAAGACCTTAGCAATTGATTTGCTCTTTTTGCGGCCCTCAGCCAAGGAGTCCTTTTTTCACACCGTCGTTCTCGTCGTTTTTCCGTTCGCGCTAGCTCCGAACACACCTTATCGCTTAATTTTTGTTGCTCTCTTCTCGCTCCGCCAGTATGGGGAGGCGAAGCAAGCGTAAGTACGACGACACTGACACGGACTCGAACTCGGCCTCTAACATTGATAATTCCCTAGATATAAGAGACGGAAGTGCCGCTAGCCCCGCTTTGGCTACCACTTCACCTGATGACCTTCGAGCGCCCCAAGCCCTTTCCATTGGTTTATGCACTTCCGCCGCAGTATCTGGACAGCAGCCGTCTCGTCCCCGTTTCCGACCCTCGCTCGTCTTCGACCACCCCGGTGCCTACTCGCTCTGAAGCTGACCCTCGTTCGACAACAGCCAGTGTTCGCCTGCTCGTTATCACCTTTGCTACCACCCGACTTCCAGAGACGCTCACCGCTGGTTACCTTCGTTATGAAGTAAGAGTATTCATTCCAAATCCACTGAGGTGTTTCAAATGGCAACGGTTCGGACACGGCAGCAAGTACTGCAAGCAGAGTGCCAGATGTTTTGAAGTGCGGCGAGACTCCTTGATTGCCAGGTTGCCAGACGTAAACGTGTTTTTTTCGAAGTTATCAACGCAATCACGATATTCCACGTTTACTCGCCCACAACTCTGAACGCGTTCAAGCCAGGAAAATCATAAGAGCCTCCAAGCGTTGTTCCTGGTTAAACTTCCAACAACAATCTATATCGGCCACTCCGTTAAGCACAATTTGGGGATTAGTTTGTACAATTGCTGGTAAGCGGCCGTCTATCTCTCATCCAGCTCTCCGAATCAACAATGCTTTAGTTACATCACAACATCACCACAGGTCATAGAGGCTCTTGCCCAAAGTCTAGCACATTGTAGTTCTTCCGACAATTACAAAGCAGGTTTCGTAGATCAAGCGGGATCCCGATTTCATCAAAATCTCCATTTATTTCTTTCTGACAAAACAGAGTACTACAATGTACCATTTTCTTTTCCCGAGCTCTGCGATGCGATTAAATCCACCGGTAACACTTCAGCAGACCAGGATGAACTACATTACGCCTTCCTCCGTCACTTACCTGACAGCATAATTCAGGTTCATATTAAAAGTTTTCAATGACTTGCGGTCACCTCATATTTCTCCGGAAGCATGGAAAGCAACAATGATAATTCCGATATCAAAACCAGGCAAGGACTCACACGACCCAGTCAACTACCGTCCAATTGCGCTGGCCAGCTGCTTGGAAAAACTTATGGAACGCACAGTTGGCAAACGCCTTGCCTGGATAAAAGATTATAAACAACTCATATCGGATCAGCAATGTACACCTGTGATCATATTATTCGTGTCGAAACAGGTATTCGTTGCACATTTTGCCAAAAACGTCAAGTCAGTGCTGTGTTTCTGGATATTACTCGTGCTTATAATATGGTACCAGCTTTAATTTTCAAGCTCAAAAGGTTAGGATTTAAAGGACATTTGGCACGATGTTTTGTGGGACTTCTCTCAGGAACGCGACCGTTCCGTGTACGATGCCGATCGGCGGTCTGTAATGTTCACATTTAAGAGAACGGTCTTCCACAAGATAGCCGTATATCTCCAGTGCTCTTTAAGCTAATGATAGCTGATTTATTTGATGATATCCCTTCAGGCATATCCTTGTCACTTTTTGCGGATGACAGCGCGATTTGGTGCTCAGATGAAGAATATGATCACTCATTGCCACGCCTTCAAAACGCCGTTCACAAGTTATAACAATGGTCAAAACGTTATGGTCTCTATTTTTCCGCTCAAAAATGAGCCGTTAAGATTTTCAGTAAAAGGCGACGAGATACACCGCCATATTTTCTCCAACTCGACGGGTACTATATTCCTTTTGTTTCGTCCTTCAAATTTCTAGGCATCGTTCTCGACCCGAGGTTGTCCATGTCCAAGCACGTTGAGCATGTCCGCACCAAATAGCGTGACACGCTTGAATTTGTTTAGGAGCATCTCGGGATCAAGGTACGGTGCTGACCTGCATACGTTGTTGTCACCTGATACATTTTTGGTTCTCCCTTTTATTGAATATGGATCCGTGGTGTATGCAGGTGGCACGGAAGGCAGTCTAAGTCCCTAACTGTTACACAAAATATGCTCTTGCGGGTTGCACGAGGAGCACTGCGCATATCCCCAATTTCGGCACTTGAGTAGATGTGTTCATTATGCCTTTAGCCCTCCGACGTATTGAGCACACTGTAAGGTATGTCACAAAGATAAGACAAAATTCGAGTCACCCAACATTTGCTTCCACACATATATTTCCACGAATTCACCATACATACTTAGGACCAGCAGAGCGTCGCTCTGGCCTTACAATCGCGTCACGTATCAAAGTCTTTGCCATACTTTAAATTGCGTCCTTCCGCGAGCCTCCGTGCCACCTGTCCTAGTAGTGACCCCATGGCAACTGGCACCTCGCAAAGTTTTGTTTCTCTTTACTGGTTCTAAACACACCATCACAGCAGCTTATGCACAACAAAAATTAAATCGCATGATCGCAAATTACCCACACTGTCGCTTCATATATACTGATGGCTCCATGGCTGAAAACCACATCGGATGCGCGGTACTCTGTAACGGCCACTACTCACAAAAATGTAGGTTGCCCGATGGAACATTCGTATATCTTGCCGAACTGTTTACCTTATTCCTTTCTTTGCAACATGTCGAACAACAAAATTATAGGACCAGGCCCATAGTAATCTCTTGGATTCTACGGCGGCCCTTTTGTCACTTATTTTTCCTGGCCTCACTCACCACCTGGTTGTTTGTATTATAAACATTTATCATTCTTAACGCACACAAGACACAGATATTAAATTTTTGTGGGTGCTTGGCCAGCGGGGTATCGCTGGAAATGAGGGAGGCCGACCAATTGGCTGAGGACGCATTGGCGTTCCCTGACAAAACACGAGTCCCTGTTAACCACACGTCAACAAAAACGGTAATTCACAATTTAGCAAAACCAGTTTGCCAACGACAATGGACGGAAACCTCCAGGCGCCAGCTTCAAGACATAAAACTGGAAATTGCACCTTGGCCGTCGGTAAACCGTCCAGATCGATTGGCGGAAAAAAGTATAAATTAGCACGTCTTCGAATCGGACACACAAAGATTACCCATAGTTATTTGTATTAAAAACACCCGCGTCCCCTATGTCATCAGTAGGATCGCCCCCTTTCGGTTAAACATATTTTGCTTCAATGTGACATATTTCAACACCAGCGGAAGACACTGGAAACATACTGTCGTCACCACAGCGTTGCATTCTCGTTAGAAGTCCTCCTAGGTAATGGCCATCCACATCTTCTTGGCCTTTTATTCACTTTTCGTAGACGTACCGAAATGCTTCAATTATTGTGGCAGGGTAAGAGGTAGCGTTTTTTCTTTCCTCAAAACACAGATTTAAGTTTCAGTTGAAATAGACATTTTAAATACGTGGAATGGGCCGAACGGGCTGAAACACCTCAAACCAAATAAACTAAACTAAACCAAATCTGGCGTACCACCCGTACTTCTTATCCTCTGTCTTGCTTTATCCCGCATCCTAGCAACACCCTGCTTGACCGGGGCAGGTTGCGTGCGTCAGCCACGAGTGGGCCGAGAGCCCCGTGGGAAGAGGGACCCCGACCAGGTACCCAGCGCGCATGCGCGGGTTACAGCTCGGCCGTTGCCCCCCCCCCCGCCCCCCCCCCCCCCGCCCCCCCCCCCCCCCCCCCCCCAGGTGCATGCAAGTCTGCCCCACTGTTAACCATTTACCTTCATCCCATAGCCCTGAAATGATCATTTCTGGTCGAAAGGGCTCTAATCCAAAACAAAAACAAAATCTGGCGCATCACTGTGTGACTCTCCTACCTTCGAAAACCCAGTTGTAGCTCCTGTGGCTGTGGTAAAAATGGTTTCATTCCTACAGTGACGCATGCTTAAACCTGTCTCCAGCGGTGTTTTTATCCCCTTTCTTCAGCTTTCCGTACTTTTTTCGCACTCCGCAGCGATAAGATAGCTGGCTGGTGCGTTGTAAACATCACCTCCCACCAAATACCAAATCTGTTGCCTCTGTGATGCCCCAGAAAGCTCTGAAAGGGCTGCATAATGTGTAATGCGCTTGCCTGGCCTGATTGCGTGTCACACGGTAAGTTATCATCATACCACGAGACGGTAAGTAACTCTGAACGGTTAATGGCTCGCGTGACAGCCTGGCAATAATCTGACTTGTAATACGAAAGTCTTTAAATCGCGTGTCACTCTTAGATGGCGCTGAATTGCGTAATACGAGTCACATGCACGTTGCAAAGCGTGGAGTAAGGATCTAGAACTGCAGCATCAACGGGCATTTGTCAACGGCACGTATTTGCCGCAATTAAATGAGCATAGACGCTAAAGCTAGTTTTCACTGCTAGAAGCCCAGACCAAGGTGAATGGCGAAGTGACGTTTTCAGAAAGCCATTAGCCGGTAGCATTTTTTGCGCACACCCAACTTCTGCGAAAAAGCGCATCCAATCTGTATTTCTCCCCATAGCGGAACCAGACGGGACAGGGTTCCAGCGCCTTTCAGTGGCGCCGCTCGTCGCATTGTACCGACGACCGCCGTCCGGCGCAAGCTTGTTGCTTATGGCGGTATATCATGGAAATCGGGGTCGGCGTGCGTCGCCAATTGGCCACAAAGCCTGGGACGCCATCTGTCAAGCTTTGCAGCGCGGAGCTGCAGCCGCCGGCCGGCGCCGCCGCAGGGAGCTACTGTCGAAACGACCGGCGCGCGCTATCTTTTTCCATGGCGCCTCCGCTGCGCAGAGTCGGCAGAGTCGTTTCCGTAAGCGGATTACGGGCCCGATTTGACGGCGCTGAATTGGGCGCGAAGTGAGTTTTGTCTGCAGCAGCGACGCCGTGATAAAGGCTCTGAGCTGGGCGAAATGGCGTTCCGATCTGGCCGTGCGTCGGCGGAAGGGTCAGGCTCGGGGGCCAGAGCCGGAGCCTGAGGCGCTGGAGATGTTTGGTCCAACGCAGCCGGGCTGAATGATTGTTTCTTAGCGCTGGACGCCACGCGTCTGAAAATCAGTTAAATGGTGTTGTAACCTCTTGCGAGGAGCTGTGAAACTATTATTGCAACGCCGTTACAGAGGCCCGGCAGAGGGAATCCCTCAGTAATGGAATCCCTCAACAATGGTATAGCTGGCTTATCTGAACCTGAGCTAACTGCATGGATGGAAGCATACTGTCTGTATTATATTCAGGAAGGCTGCAAAGCCTGGCGTTTTGAGAAGATTGGGCATTGCCATTAATTTTGTCTACTAACACCAAGCTTGTGCGCTTCTCCATTTTTTCAGTGCTTATATATATATATATATATATATATATATATATATATATATATGTATGTATGTATGTGTGTGTGTGTGTACATGCGTCTATATAAATATATGAATGCGTGCATATATGTATATATATATATATATATATATATATATATATATATATATATATATATGCATTCATATGTGTGTGTATGCATGCAATATGTCTATACTGAGTGTGGTGTATGGTAGTTGTTTAGGGCGCCTACGCGCCAGGCAAGTGGAGTGGCTCGAGGGAGTTGCCCTTGGGTGGTGGTGCGTGGCGGGGGCGCGACGTGTTCGGACGCCTCGGACGTTATATTATTGCTATTGCTGTTATTACCGAGGTATTGGGCAAATACTAACGGTAACACCTCATTTAGTGTTTGGGCGGACAGCAAAAACGGACTGGATAGTGCACTGAGTAAATACATACTATTTACAGTCAGTCACCAAAAATAAATCGCCGTAAGTTAGACATGCAAATCAGCTTAACCAAACGACTTGTTGGCTTAATCCTGCTTGTCGCTACCTGTGTTCAATCGCTTTGACCATACCGGCGCCTAAATGATGTGATAGCCCACGTCGTTACTGTTGTAAGAAAAAACTGATTCTGTCAGCAGTTGGTGTTCAACAAGCCGGCATCCAGCAGCGTGCCACTTCTTGCCAGCACGCACGCGCTTCAGCACGGTCGAAGTTCAAACTAAGGTGACAGCCGCAAAAAAGCACAGCTATCTGTTATGGGAAGCGTACACAACAAGGGGACGGAATGGGTCACCACACACGAACCCAGACCTGTCTAAAGTCTGCTGATGAACACGATGCCAACCGCCGAGTACACCACCAGATCCCGCCATGACGCTTCGCATGATCACGTGAACAGTCACAAACGATGACGTCATGATGGCATGCGTGGTGACGGATAAGCCGTGCAATTAGAATCCTGTATTTGACAACAGTTGCCTTTGCCAAAAAACAACATTTGCGTGTGTGTTCCACTGAGAATATGTATTCATCAGCTGAAAATAGCTGCGTCACGACGGTTCTGAAAGTTGGCATATGGCCTGCTGGCCTGGTCCTTTGGACGTGTCAAGGTCAAGGACCTCACCGATGTGTGAGGACGTGCTAGAGCTGGTGTGTGCTTCGTCAACCAGAGTCTAGGAACAAGGCCACCAGCGACTGGCACGCATCAAGGCTGTCCGCAATCAGAGACTGGGGACAAGACCACCAGCCACCAGCACGTAGAAAGCTGTCCACAATCAGAGACTGGGGAAAAGACCACCAGCCACCGGTACATACAAGGCTGTGCACGCGACTGTGAACAAGGCCACCAGCGACTGGCACATTGAAGGCTGTACATAAGCAGAGACTGGGAACAAGGCCACCAGTGACCGGCACATAGAAGGCTGCACATCCGCCTGCGGCGCAGCGTGCCCATCTGGTTGTGCCGAGTTCGCGGCCAAGTGCGCAGCCCGTCGTCAGAGCCTCGCCCAATCTCCCGCCAGGCAGCAGACCGCGCGCACTCCCGCCGCCCATTCAGCGGGGTACAGCGCACCGGTCCGCCACCCGCCCGTCGGGGGAGTCACCGGCGGACACCCAGACACACAGACAACGCACGGTCGACGTGTCACCGGCCGTCAGCGCCGGTCGTGGGAAGGGCTGGCGCACAAAGACTCCGGCGCCGGCGCTGGCGAATTATTTATATCACGGCCCGGCCCTTTAAATCAAGCCGTTACTGGGAGAATGCGCCGACGGCGGGGCCGGAGAGGCCTTTCAGCGCGGTCGGCCGCCGGAAGTCGGGCACCGGCGCCGCCTTTCAGGAGGCGCCTACCGCGGACTGGTCGCGGTTTTTATTCCGGCGTTTTATTTCCGATCGGTGGGGCCTAGCCCTCACCTGTCGGAGGTGTGGGCCGGCTGCCGTCCCCTCCCCCTCCCCGGTCCCATGCATGCGATGGAGAGACTGGCGAGACGCTGGTGAGAGGGGCAGTCGGACCGCTGTCGTCCTAAGGAGTCTGCTGGGGCTCTAGTGAAAGACAGTCTGGCTGCAGTCGCCCTCGGAAGTCTGCTGAGGCTTTGGCGCGAGACAGTCTGGCTGCAGTCGCCCTCGGGTGTCTGCTGGGGCTCTGGTGGGAGGCAGTCTGGCTGCAGTCACCCTCTGGAGTCTGCTGAGGCTCTAGTGGTAGGCAGTCTGGCTGCTGTCGCCCTCAGAAGTCTGCTGAGGCTTTGGTGGGAGGCAGTCTGGCTGCAGTCGCCCTCGGGAGTCTGCTGAGGCTTTGGTGGGAGGCAGTCAGGCTGCAGTTACCCTCGGAAGCTGTGAGCTTTTGGTGGAGGCAGTCCTGGCTTGCAGCGCCCTCGGTAGTCTGCTGAGGCCGCTAGTGGTAGGCAGTCGTGGCTGCTTCGCCCTCGGAAATTCTTGCTGAGGCTTGGTGGGAGGCAGTCGCCCTCGGGAGTCTGCTGAGGCTCTACTGGTAGGCAGTCTGGCTGCTGTCGCCCTCGGAAGTCTGCTGAGGCTTTGGTGGGAGGCAGTCTCGCTGCAATTACCCTCGGAAGTCTGCTGAGACTCTAGTGGGAGACAATCTGACTGCAGTCACCCTCGGGAGTCTATTCAGACTCCGATGGGGGACAGTCTGGCTGCCGAGTCTGTCTGCACATGACCGAGTATGCTGAGGCCTGCGTGGGTCCGCCCTGTCCGGAGGCAGCGCTGGTTGGACTGCTTGATCGACGGTCTTGACGTCATGCTCAGGAGGGTGGGGATCGGTGTGGTGACCCAGGCGATACCCGGTGCCTGGTGTAGCGGATGCATTGTGATCTGTGGTGGTTGCGCGGCGTGATGGTGAAGTGTTAAAACTGGGCACGGTTCGCACTCGCAGAAATCCACGAATTCGAGCTCGTCACCACATTAGAAACATGTGGGCAGGTGCCATTAATGGGATACGATGATCATGGAAATGATGAGATTGACACCAGTGTGCTTCACCTGCGGGCTGTACACATTTAGCTTGCCCATAACCAGCCGCTTGACGTGCTTTTCTGGCACCGAACTAAGGTGGTTGTTTCTATGCAATGTCTTCGCCATAAACCCCACAAAGGTGTGTGCAAGCAGCGCGACGAAATAAATATCAAAGCAGCGCGCTGATATGCACAGAGTGATGCGCAGACAGTGGCTTTTTATAGCATACATGGTGTTATTGCAGCCCTATCAGCAAACTTAGTGGGAATACATTTAACAGCTTTTCACTGTTTTCAAGTAATGAGTTGATTCTTGATATTGACGCTTTGAACCTGAAGCTTGTTCACATTCGATTTTAATGATGCCACCTATATAAACACATTTTGAGCTATAACTACAAAGCTTGCCTTCCATTGTTTGTTGTTCGTGTTTTTGAGTGGCATGACGCCCGTTGCACACGATTTCAATTGAAATTTCACAAACATGGACAGGTCTTGACCAATAGGCAAACAACACAAGGCGAGAAACGTGTAAAAAATCACACTTTAAAAAGTTTTAGATACTTGGTTCCTCCACGCTCCACCGGCTTTTACAATGCAATCGTTCACACTGTTCGATGAGCATACCATGCAGTACGCGCCAATCATATTCTTTCATTGGCACCCGATTTGAGTATAGTGCAGGTGACTACACAACCATCTGTCTAGCTTGACTAAGTGCGTCGCGTTGTTGATGCTTTTCTTTTAAACGAAACAACGCCAACAGGTTTGCACTATGATCTTGATGTGGATGAGTCTTAAGGACAGGGAAGTTACAAGTTATTCATGGAGCATATCTAAGCCACGTGCTGTTTGCAAGTGGCCAGTCATTCAACGAGTCTTCAAAAATAAATTTTCGTTAAACGCAGCAGCTCGCGCCGGAGCAAATTTGTCAAGTTTCAGCATTGCGGACAAAACTGTCGATTCAGGCCATCTCCGCGTGCACCGACCCGCTTCGTCAGTTTGCGGCAGTTCCGCTAGATGGCAGGCAGTACCCGTTTCACGCTGACAGGCTGAGCCGAGGGCGCCGGGCCGTGCCTGACGCCACCGCGCCAGAGCCGGCCGGACAGAGGCGTCTCCCCGTCCGGGATCGGGGCCCCGCGCCGACAGGAACCATGCCCTCTGCCCAGAATACTTTCCAGAGGACCATGGGCCGATTGCAAGACCAGCTTGCGGTGGACCGCCGCGGCGGCGTCGGACGCAGTGACGTCACGGCTCGTTAGCGATACGCGGTAAGAGCGCGGTCGCTGGTCATCGCTGTTTGACACCAGCCTGCTTTTTTGCGGTTTTGTGGTGATGAGGTCGTTGTTGCATGCTGGGTGACAGCAGCTAGTTGACTCACCCACCCACCTTCAGAAATCTGATAGTCTTCTCTTTCACCGGGCCCCCGAGCGCTGACTCCGGGAGAGAGAGGGAGAAAGAGAGAGAGAGAGAGAGAGAGAGAGAGAGAGAGAGAGAGAGAGAGAGAGAGAGAGAGAGAGAGAGAGAGAGAGAGAGAGAGAGAGAGAGAGAGAGAGAGAGAGAGAGAGAGAGAGAGAGAGAGAGAGAGAGAGAGAGAGAGAGAGAGAGAGAGAGAGAGAGAGAGAGAGAGAGAGAGAGAGAGAGAGAGAGAGAGAGAGAGGGAGTGAGTACTCTCTCTTACCGGGCCCCTGCGCCCTGACTCTGACACTTCACGACAGAACAATGCCATGGCAATAGATCGGATGCGGTGAGGGGCTGAACATTGCGTCTGTCACAGATTCAAAACAGTGCACAGCTTGCGGCAGCTGGCAGATAGACGACAAGCCCGTGACTGTTGAATGCGCCGACTACCGGGACCCATCGGCGGTGAAGGTTGGGGAATTTGTTCCATTCGTCCGCGTCTTCCCCTAACAGTGTCCATACAAACGGCCCCTATCGATATCGCTCATGGACCGCATCATTAAACGATGCCGACGCGCCGCGTCGATTGTGACGTTGAATGGTCTTGCCAAATCCCAGCGATTCAATCGACCCTAGTTTAAGCCGGCCGGGCTTGAGCCCATTCCCCAGTTGGAGCCCCAGAGTGGTTGACCAGCGGCCCTTTCACGGGCTCAGGCTTTGTTTACCCACCCACCCCGCGCGCTCCTTGGTAGGGAATAGTGGTTTCCTTCCAGCACAGAGTATGGTCAGTATTGACTCAATATTTGCCACCGGCTGTGTACTTATCTACAATGAAGGTGGTGGAGGCATCTCTCACTTCTTATGGTTGTGGATGTATGGTGTCGCGATTGGGCCAATGAAGTTTACGTGTCTTGAAATAGTATTTGGCTGGTTTGTTCATGCTCCAACCCATTCACGCTCACGAAACTGGTATCTATCCGTGGCATCCATTTGTAACGTCAACCAACACACGAATGCTTATGACAATGCATGATCTATACTAGAGACACAATTTTTCAGCCTACCAACCCGCCAATATCTGACCCGCAAGAACCCGCGGGCTTTTGGCCGGGTTATGGGCCCGGCTTGGCGGGTTTCTGCGGGTTCCAGCCAAAGCACCAGTGAAGGAAAACCCATGGGAGACATGACACAATAGTAAACCAGGTTGCACAAAATGAACAGCTATAAGCAAGCCTCCAATTGGAGAGCTCAACAATACCAACCCAGATATTCAAAGCCATGGCTTTATTTCACTGAGCATCAGTTAGGTGGGAGAGTTTTTCTATCTATGTCTGAAGGAGGTACAGCCTACGAACATGATCACTTAGTCTACTAAGCTTCTCCTTTGGTGCAATTGTAATCATTTCTCAACATGTTTCTCACGAATTTTTGTTTTGTCTTACTTGTCTGTCCATTTTAATACGTATCTCTGTGTGCATTTCTGTGTGAAAAAAAATGATTCCAACACATGACGTAATGAAGTATCCGATAGCGATCAGAGTTTGCGGTCAGAAGGCTGTGTAAAATGTAGTGAAAGCTCCTGGAGATTACCTGCACAATTTTGTTTTGCTTCATAATCTTTTTTGCAGTATATAACAACGTGTCACGTTTTTGTGGCACTGCTAAATTCAGTGATGCCACTAGAGGAGCGAATATTCGTGATAAAATATCATCGCTATCCTTGCCTTCACGCGGCATTACACAGACGACGCGACGATGGTCGCGGGGGGGGGGGGGGGGGCGGAAGAACATGGACAATTGCAGGAGAGAAACGCGAATCATTTCAAAGCTACCATGGGATTTCTATTTCGTCTTGCTACTTTATTTATACGCTTTAAGCAAGTGTTCCACAGTTGTATGGGGTTTTAAGCTGAAATAGCCATGTTGAAGATTATTCGGTACAGTTTACAGCCCGCCCTTCTTAAAACTTAAAACCCTCTAGTTTCTGAGCTTCGCGCCCGCGGAGATGTACATACTATTTAGCGCAGACTATCTCAAGGTTGCCCAGGTATCCGCGACGACATAGTTATGTCATTCAGGTCCTGACATTCCAATGGCCATGTAGCGTTCAACGCTAAGAAAAAGATTAATGTCCAGTCGTTCATACCTGACGTTTGTATGCACCATTTTCAGACAGAACGGCCGCCAATTGCCTCTCAACCAATGTTACGCACGGTACGATAACGCAATAAAGCAAAGACACATTGAGGAATATATTTACGAAATACAGAAATTGTGTTGTCCATGGTGGTCTTTTCCACTTAGAAGTACACCAAAAGTTATGTGAGCTTACTTCATTATATCCGATGCTTGCTTTATTATCTTCAAATGTGGAACATTCCCTTCAAGGACAGCAAACATGACATACGAGACTGGCTCTGGCTTTCCAATGTGGTTTATGAAACGGTGGCAATTGTGACGCACCTGAATGATCTTTGCGCCCATGCGAAGTGTAATGGACTGAGGAGGCTTCCCACTGGCTTAAAACATTCAGCATTTTTACTCTTTCTATGCAAATACATCAGTTGACGCCTGCAGTTTTGGAAGAAATGGCCTGTGAGCTATTGAGATGAGGTACAATGGTGAAATCTTTGGCACGCTTTGGTAAAAGACAAATTTAATTGCCACCCTCTTTCTTCTCACTTGAAACTGAGCACTGTCATCAGAGTGTTTGAGATCTACTTTTGTGTATTAAAAAATTACATTGTTGAGGCACATTGCTATTCTATAAGCAGCATCACTGGTATTAACCAAACAATGTTGTGCACGCCATTGTGTGCATACTTTAATATACAGGGTAGAGTCAAGCTAACATTATAGATTGCATGTTGCGATGATTCGGTAGTTGCGGGTCAATGGAAGGTAGCCATTGTAGCACAGCGGGCTTTTGTGTGTTGGATCATTATCCGGGCGGGGCGGGCTGGGCTGCGGGCTGATATTTTGGAGAAGGTTGCATCTCTCATCTATACCATCCGACTGTAAAATGTCAACCGACATAAGATGTGTTCTATCTGAAATACTTTTGTTATTTATTGAAGCATGGCGAACCCCAGGCTTTCTAAGAAGCAATTAGTCCTACTTCTGAGCACGTGCCATCCCATCCTCGCGTTAAGCTGCTTTACGTAGTCCAAAGACAAATGGATGGGCCCTCTCCCAGTCAGTTTTCTTCTCAATCTTCAACTTAGCTTTCTACTCCAATTCCATATGAGACTGCGTTCATTTGGTGGAGCTGTATAGAATTCACGCCATGTTTATTTTACGAATGCTTATGATCATTCGGTACGGTAAATACCAACGTGGCCCTTGCAACTCCGTCGGTTTTGCAAACCGGATGTGAATATGTAATGCTGTCCATTGAAGCGTTTGGAATTAAACACATTCATTTGACAGCCGCATACATATTCGTAAAGCGTACGTGACTAACTGCACAGAAGCCTTCCCGTGTCTCAATTAGTGTAAACTATGCAAGCATTTATTCGATCAAGATTGTTGGGAGACAAATCGGCTTTCGGTATACTTAAGACTCACTCCAAATGAGGCAACCGCGTCTTAGCCGCAGTTAATTGACCTGCGCGGACGCGATTATCATTCGCTGCCCTGCACCGCGCCTCGCGGCAACTGCCGCCGCAATAACGTGACGTCTTGAGCGGCCATCGCCGTCCCCCCCCCCCCACCCCTCCCCGTCCGCGCCGCTCTCAGTTCGCCACCTCCGCCGCCATCCTCCACCAGCCGGCCGCAAAAAGTTCCTCTCCGCCGTCTTTTTCTGCGGCGCCGCGTTGAAACGCGCTGAGCATCGCGGCCGCGCGTCAGCCCACAGAGCGGCGCCGCGAGTCGGCCGCCTCGCCTCGCCGCCCATTCGAGCACGACGAGCGAGGCGAAAAGGGGACGGCAGCGGCGGGAAAAACGCGCTCGGCATTCGGCGTGGGAGCGGCGCGGGGCACGCCGGCTGGCCGGTCCGGCGGCCGCGAGGCGCACGGAAGCACGACAGGCGCCTGCCGGCGGCGCGCCGGCCGCGGGTGGGCTGGTGCGGGCCTGCCGCGCCGCGGCGCCGGCAGCAGCGGTGCTGGGGGACTGCGGCGCATCGTCAGCCTGGCGGCTCGCTTCGATGGACTGCTGGGAGATAGTATGGAGCTCCGGGCGCAGAATAGCTGTCCCCGGTCTGAGTTCACTTTATCGACTTGCGCGCTAGAGCATTTTGAAGCCATCCTCCCAGGCCAGCATTTTCCTCATTGTTTCACCATAGATGACTCCCGGAAAATTACAGGTCGGCGTGATGCGCTCCCGCCAGCCCCCCCCCCCCCCCCCCCCAAGGCTCAGCCCTCGAAAATCCTCGCTGTGCCCCCGGTGTCTACCATAAATATACCGCAGTAGGATGGCGGGTTATCTCTAGCCAACCGGCGCAGTTGGTCGCCAGTGATAAAGCAAATAAGGCGCTGGTTGCTGAGATTGATGACGATGCTTGGCAGAATGTGATGACTGACCTGCCATTTCAGGCACATTGGAAACCAGTGACATACGCATAGTGGCTTCTGCGTCCGTGTGCCCCCCCCCCCCGCCCCCCTCCTTTTGATAGAATTCAATAAATGAATAAAGAGGTATGTGCACAGATAAATGTTAACATTACAAGGAAGGCCGTAGTTTCCTATCCGGTTGGGGACTTTATCCCCCACCCCAACCCAACTTGGGCTCTGGCCGCTCCAGTTTGGGGAAAAAGATGGGCCAAATCTTGGAGAAATCAGTTTGTTGCAGATTTTGTGTGTAGGCTGGGTCATTTTTCACTGTTCAGCCCCGCCCTCCAAACCTCAACTCCTTTGGTGAGACTAATCCTTGATTACAAGATAAGGAGAACACACGTAAAAATGGGCATTTCGAGAGTGCGCGTTGTTGATTTACGTCACACAACACAATTCGCCTTCCTGCGGTGCGCTAAGGTAGGTGCTCAGTGAACAGCTTTCAGTTGTGGACACTTCCCATCGCGAAATCCTGCGTGCTTTCCCTGTTGGAAGCACTTGCTTCTCTTCGAAAAGGAAAGAGCCAAATGGTTGATAACGGAGGAACTCACAGCATATTTACTTCTTCGCAAAAATTCAGGAGAAAATTCTAAACAAGCCGTGATTTAGTACGAGCCACACATAGCAGGTACACATTGGCCGTGATTTTCAACCATGTACAGATGAATAGGTGCATGTAGTATGTTTGTATGCATATATAGATGGATAGATTCACGCGTGTATGTTATGCATATATGTATGTATGATGTGTATATGTGTACATGCATGCATATGAACATATCTTTACAGATTTTCATGTGTATACTTATATGAAATATTTCTGCATGATATATTTCACGTATGTACAAATACATGTACATATGCGCACATGTCTATGTTGTAGTTTCAGTACGCAAAATGCCTGCTAAACTACATTGAAATAATGGGTCCAGCTCTGGAAAACCCCAACAAGTGCCAAAATATAACGTCTCATCGGATTTTGGTCATTGCATGTGCACATGTCCATGTATTTGGCTATTCTTGAAACATATTCCGCCTTATACCTTAGTATCATGTTCAAGGGTGAGAAGACACTGCCGTCAAATACGTCGTTAGCCCCGCCCCCACCCCCCCCCCTTCCCCAGCCAAAGCTAACGTGCATGCTGTTTGCATAACGTCACCTTACGTATATAGAAAGGCATGACCCATTTACTCACATGCGGACAAGAGTTCGTGAGATGTTAACATCAATGATAATGAAGTTTTATGGGCCGCGCTGCATGGAATGCGTCATAAGAGCATGCAACTTGGCAGTGAATCCCAAAACTCCCCGCGAAGACATCTGTTGACTACCATCCAGTCTTTGTTCCGCGGCCCCCGGGGGGACGGTGACTGATCAAATGCCCGTAGTTTCCTTTCTCCATGATAACGCCGACGTTATTAACGGCACTTTTAATCCCCGACGAGTTTCTGTCCCGCGAGAATCCCCACAACCGAGGACACAGGGAGCCGCCGTCCGGAAAATAGCGACAAGTTAGTTAATTGAACATCAGGGGACGGCGGATTTGTGCGAGGCGGGCGTCTTTTCCGCGCAGACGCACCGCGCGGCAAAAGGAGCCTCTCAGGGGGCCGGTCTCGCGGGCTGCCGCCGCGCACCGCCCAGTCTCTGAATGCGCCCGTTGAAAAGGCGCAGGTCCAGCGGGCCTGAATGGCACGCGGTGCGGAGGTGTCAGGGTCCGGATACGTTGCGGATGCCTGGGCAATGCACGCCGCTTGTTCGAGTTCGGATTAAATGTGTTCTCCGAGGCTGCGCGCGTGTGATTTGAATGTCACAGTGCGGAAGTATGAGATGAGTGTAGGAGACGATGCGTCTCGGTTATTCCATGAAACAAGCATGAGAATAAGAACGCTCATTTTGAAATCCCAGGTGCGCTTTTTGCCCTGTGTACGAGGTGTCTGTACGATATTTGTCATTTGCATGGTGTTTGTTTGTTTCCTTTTTATTAAGTATCACCAGCCAAACGCTGTGCGAGCGGCGTGCTACGACAGAGGTTATAATACGAGAGACGTTGTCAGTTTTGATTTAAATGACGTCAAAACTGCGGCAACGAATCCAGACACTTTCGGCAGCCGATGCCCGCACCTTTGATCAACAGGTAAGAAAGTTTGCCTTTCATGATAGGCTGATGGACGGACGTCCAACGATATGACAATCACGTGCAGATTTGCAAGAGAAATCATTGCCCAAAGAAACGGATGATTGAGACTGGTCACATTTGATAATCTCAAACTACGGAGTTGATGAGTTCGCAATGATTTGCAGCTGTGGAAATCTTAACCGAAGTAATGCGCGAAACGCAAATACTTCGGTTGGATATTGATCGTAACGAACTGGGCTGCTGGCTTATGCAATATTAATCACTCAATCTTTCTTGGCTCAGGCCTCAGCATTTCGCACTCTGGATCAGTTTGGGAAAATGTGATGCTGGTCGCTTTCCGACTGATAGCTAGCATTCATAGTACACATACATACACACCCAGACCCACACCCACACCCACACCCACACCCACACCCACACCCACACACATGAATATATATATATATATATATATATATATATATATATATATATATATATATATATATATATATATATATATATATACATATAACCTGCATTCATCTAAACGCACATTTGTTTATATAATGATCCGTTTTCTCCTCCGTCAGAGCATATTTCTCCGATCTCTTGCAACACCGGGTGGTTGAGATCTGGACACGGTTCCGAGCCGGTTTTCTGAGCCTCTTTTTATGGTACGAGAAGTACGTTTTTCATGCTAAACGAAAGTGAAGAGGAAATTGCAGTGATATTGAAATGTTACAGGAAATACCAACTAATTCCAGCAGTCTCCAAGAAAATGCTTACCAATTCATAAAACAGTTGCATACGAGATCGTTCCTGCTACTGAAAGCTGTATGACCTTGAGGTTAATGGTTGCAAAAATATTAGCTTCCAGGAAGAGTGGCGACTGGGCCGGGTCGGGCCGGCCCTTCAAGCTGCAGATGTCCTCATACTTTAGGTATGACCCAATCGATCTACGGAACCGCTGGTGATGACAGCATCCCTCATTTGTCTGTGAGGTATAAGAAAACTAGTTTTCTGCAATCGTCGGGAACACTGATGAAGGGAACTGGCATGTGGATGACATATTTTGTGACTGTACTGGCTGTTGGGCCAGGATTAGAAACTGATTGCTGTAAGAATAGCCATATCTGGCGCGTTGCATAAGTTAAAATAAGCCAGGGCTCAGAAGCCTACCCAAAAAGAGAGATAGCGATAGGTAAAGGAAGAGGATGGAAAAAGAGCAGAAAGCTAAACAGAGTGAGCTAAATTTCTGTACTTTATGACAACCGTTTGATCCCAAATTTTCTTTGATCGAAGACAGCCTTCGAATGTATTGTTAGCCATAGACATATTTAGCATACGCAATTAATCTCAAAGGTTTGGATGTACACGAACTCAGCAATTCTCAAATCGATAGAATTCCCTTCGATCCACCCCACTGTGCCCCATAGCACACGTAGGCGAAGTCATAAAAACCGGGAACGGTGATACGAATCGGAAAGAGGAAGCAGCCCCGACACCCCTCCTCATGGATGACGGCCCACCCCCGTTCATTGCATGTTAGCGATCCCAATCCTGCCGAAGTAAGCACTTCTGCTTGCGTTAGCATTGTGGTCATTCGCCCCTGCGGATTTTGCGAAACTGCACCACTGGGCCGCGCCTAAGCTCTCTCGATGATCAGATCAAAATCAATGACCTCGTCTTTCGGCGGGGCCGGCGCCACCCCAGTCCGGGGCCTTATTTCGAGAGGATTAGCGGGCGTTATCCGACGGACTGTGCTCGGTCCCAGACCGGAGGCAGGCCGCCGGCAGGCTGTCGGGTTAGGTGACGACACCGCGAGGCTAGACGGACCAGGCGGCGGTGACCCGTTCCCATGGCACCGCGCAATGCAGACAATTCACCACACGGGTCAAGGCGGCGAGGCCGCAGATTGTTTTGTCATTTTCCAGCCTGGCTGAGTCACAAGTACGCGAAGTCGCGAGCCGGCGGCGATCTGGCCGCGTTTGCGCTGAGCGTGTGCGGCTGTGGGAACCTCTACAGCGACTGGACAGGCGGTGCTGCGCACAACATTCTGTGGATGCTATTGCCGGTGTCGCTCAGCCCGACTGCGAGGAATGCAGCTGACAAGTGGGACAGGGCGCCGATCGAAGGCTATGTGGTATCGCCGCGGCGGTGACAGCTTCAGAAAAGGTGTCTTTCCCAATTTGAATGCCCGCGTCTGAGAGGGTGTATGGAGAGACGGAGCGGCGATGAAAGAGGCCTGAAGGCGGACTGATAGGGACACACCATTGACTGAGGAAAAGGAGAAAGAAGCGGATAGGAATGACAGATGACGAAGAGAGAGAGAGAGAGAGAGAGAGAGAGAGAGAGAGAGAGAGAGAGAGAGAGAGAGAGAGAGAGAGAGAGAGAGAGAAGAGAGAGAGAGAGAGAGAGAGAGAGAGAGAGAGAGAGATAGAGAGGAGATAGAGAGAGAGAGAGAGAGAGAGGAGACAGGAGACGACGAGAGCCTAATGCTGTGGAAAGCTTCCAACGAGCACAGATGTCGACCACAGTATCACACAACGGCGATAAACATGCCACCAAACCCTCATAAGGGTGTCCTCCTGGGCCGAGCGCAGGGGAGAGAGAAGCCGAGCGCCGGCCGGAGTCGGAGGAGAGAGCGGCGGGGCGCGTCTCCCCACTGCCGCTAATCTGCCCCAATCATAATGTGGGTTTCGTGTCGGCTGTCGGCAGCCGCGCGCGCGCCCGCTGGCGCAGCGGAACTGTCGACAGCCGGCCATCATGGCCGCCGCGGCACGCCTCCGCCCCGCCTCCATCTTGAATCAGCCGGGTCACCGCGCGCGTGTGCGTGGGGAAGGGGGGGGGGACGCACACGTGCGCCGGTGGGGTGCCGCGGCTCTGCGATGGAGGACGGAAGGTTTGGGCCGTTGTTTTGCGCTGCGCCGTGGTCTGGCATGCGTTGTGAGATCCGAGTGATCTACGTTCGCGTGTGAGGAGGAGCGGGGAGATATTGTAAACTGCGTGTGGGCCCCCGCGCGAGTGATCTACTAACACGCGCTGTTTATATAGTGTAACGTGACGGCGTGGCGCCCGCTGACAACGGAGACAACCCTGAGCAGCTTATCATAACCACTGCAAAGCGGAACGACAGCCATCAGCAAACTGCAATGTCTTCAAAGTCAAGGAACGCCTTATCATAAAGGCGTGAGTGAGGGGCTGGTCCCAATAATGGTATCTGAAGCATTTCATTCGAGGAATTTTAGAGCTGAGGGCGATCTCCTTTGAATAATGGATCTCTGCAAAATTTCCGTGCTGTGGGTGTATTTGGGTCGTTGTGTGCAGGTGCGACCAGCGGTTGCATATGAATGCAGGCACTCATCACACGGGGATAGCTCTGTCAGGCTTATGCAACACCGGTAAAGCAATCCCGTCCGGTGGATCAGGTCATCATTTAAATTTGGCTTAAGACGCGATCCATGAATGAACATATATGAGTGAGCCGGTGAAAAGTCTTGTGGGTCAGAGCCCATCAGGCTATGTAGCCAGTAGGTGAAGGCAGATTTGTTGGGACAGTGCACTGAAAAGGTACTCATTATGCCTCACTTATTGTGAAAACTGAGACAGGCAAAGTAAATAAAGCGTTATGTGATGCTGTATTTTCGTAAATATAGAGGCAAGGTGGGAGTGTAAGATAAACTTCAGCAACAGCGCAGGCTGCTTCGGATCGTCGCAAACCACTTACTTAACAGGCGATGCCCTACGCATCACACGCACGCCCAGGATGCTTTCAAACATTTAAAGATTGGCAAAGCACGCCACCAATAACATTTGGGGGGCCAGCGCTGCCCTACAGAGAATCGGAACCAACAATCTGTGACGACCTGAAATAGACGATGATGCTCCACTTTTGGAGCGATAACGTGGTTGCATATCTGATATTGGCATAGCATGCCGGAACCAAAATTAAACCGTATTTTTCATGCCGTTTCCGACGATGTGAGACATCATAGAGGTTACGTTTAAAAATCATCTCATTAGAGTTATTCTTGAATACTTGACTAGAAGTGCACCACGGGTTATATTCTGGGGACTGATAAAGATGTTGCGATGTGCTGATAGTGTTAGAAGGAAAGGGTATGAAATATAGGGTTTAGACTTGCACCTCTCACCTCTCTGCAATGCATAACAACACCTCAGTCCACCAGCGACACCAATAATCCACTAAACACGCCGTAATCGTACAGGCGTCCTTCCGCTCTGCGCAAGTGCTGCAATGTCCAAGGATTGAAAATATCGCGTCTGTGTACGCCCCATGACTCCGCGCCCACGACAGCCAATGAGCGTCCTGTCAACAGCAGCGTTACGTCCGTTAAAGGGGCTGCTCCAAATTCATATGGGGTTTTAAACTGAACCAGCAATCTTGAAGATCATTCGGTACAGTTCGTAGCCCTGTCCGTCCAAAGACGTAAACCCCCTAGTTTCTGAGCTACATGCCCGCGACGTTTTTCCAGTTTATTGGCAAAAAGTTTTATATTAGGGTATGAGCACAGTGTCGAACGGTTTATTCTAATGATCTTGAGTTGAGTCGAAAAATATTGTTCCTTGCAATCCAGATTGCAGTAGGACAAAAGTCGAGCACATAGATCAGCCAGTATCAATACCCGTATTTCTCGTAGAATAGCCAGGAGAGTGGTCATGACTACTGTTATTCGTTTCGATGAATGCACTGTAGCCGAAATATAAATATATTCAGTCGTTCATTGTCACGGCTATTTTACGATAAATAAGGCTGTTTATAGTTAACATGATTATGTCACACTTTTGTAGCTTTTAGGCCGAGTACTTAGCACCTGGCTGCACTCAATTTTCGACAGTATAGCTTGGTTTAAATATTACCTGAGCACCCAAATCTGAGAGCATTGAGTTAGACGGAGGGAGCGTGAGAGCATCGAACGTCAAATGCTGCGAAGCACTACAAGTGGTTCAGCGCAAGCAGAGATACAGCCAAAGCGAGTGGGTGTAATTGCTCGTCCCCTGCCGTTCATATTCGGATTTGTTCTTCTTTCACCCTTGATGGCTCCCAATAAAAAGTTAAAAATCGGCATTACGTGCTCTCGCCGAGCTTCCCCCCCCCCCCCATCCCGCCTGGCTGGCTGTCCTGGTTATATGCTCTGCCCGAAGTATTTACAAGCGCTTGCGACAGCGCTACAGAACTACAAATTGCAACGACATCGGACGCATTCATTACTTTCTCGTCGGCTCATCTTGCCGGTATGAAAAATTTTGGTTCCTCACATCATACACGCTCAAACCTCCTCACAATTTGTTTGGTAGTCCTGTGCACGATGAAGAATAGCTGACAACCGCCCATGAAATGCAGGTTCAGCTGAGGACGTGGTGACTGACAGACTTTGCATTCACTTGCCCTGGCCTAGATCCTAACACAAAGGACTGATTCTACTGCTCCTCTTGTTTGGGTTTTTGTTTAGCCCGGGGTGACAAATGCACTGAAACTTAACTTCTTGAAAGCATTCTTCTTTGTCTGAAATGACGCTCGTCTACCCTCTGTCATGTTATAATGCCGTTGCAAAGTCACTCAGCACAAAGGGGTAAGGCTGTTACATTATTTTGTTCAAGGGTATGCCTGTGGTTTGAACAGTTATGAATACAGCAGATCTAGCAACTCGCAATGTCATGCGCAGCCAACTGACAAGATACACGCCTAGTGCCTGATAATAGTGTGATGCCCCAATGACAGCCCCCTACCGTTGATGGGATGGCCTAAACATGAGGTGTACGTGAACAGGCGTGGTCCTCGAGATGAAGGACGAACGACGTGTCTTTGACTTGAGTAAAGGCTGCGAGATACCAAAATTCGATACTGAAGGATCTCGGCGAAAGAAGTGTTGTGCGACCTTAAACCACCTGGGCAGCGACACCGCCTCACCATAGAACCATGGAGAGCGGCTTCTTCGGGAGACACTTCCGCTGTGACGGTAGTGCATCGTCAGATCAACAAACAGGGAAGGAGCTCCGCAGGCTGTGTTCTCTGTTGGAGGCCGAGCAGGTGATCATGAGCGCCGCACACATCGATTTCCTGGAAAAGGTCAGATAAGATCATGTCTTGGGGTCCCCAAAACATTAATATCAACAAAATGTTAACCCTTCAGTGGCAAAGGCTTGAATTATGATATGGTCGTTACCGCGAGTGCTACCACTGTTTAAGTCGACTTTTACCATTATATGCCAAGGGGCGAAATAAGTCTTCCGGCGGGTGTGAGAAAACGTGTCCTGAGCGAAAAACAACGCATTGATTTTGGTATGCCCCCGCATACACAGTATGACCATTCTTGACATATTCAGGTAACACATTGAAAATAAGTCGAAACGTTGGCAAGATATTGGTGGATAAAAGCTCTGGTAGCGACAAAAAAGGCTTGAATACCGAAGGTGAGTATCGAGAAAACAGCGCTCTTGGACCGATCTAGGGTAAGATAGTCGTGTCTGAGGTATCTGTTGGCAGTGAGCTATTGTGGCGAGTGCAGCAATATTAGCGCATTATTGTGTATTCGTGCTAATTGGATTATGAGATTAATGTGACTGAGAGACAAAGTATGGCACAATTGACTCCTCCGTTGGTATCTGACTCGTGTACCTTAGCGAAGACAAATGGACCGGGCATTAAGGCTTGCACATGATCTTGAGGCTGCATGCTGCTGGCCCACGGCTAACCTGCGATTTGGCCGCACTAGCCCGGATGGTTTGCAGGATCGCCGGGTGGCGAATTTCGGCCCCTCGTCCAGGATATTTTTAGTTTGCAAGATGCATTCCCTAATTCACCTATGATGATTCAGATGCGATGTGAGCCGTTTCAGATGTCACAACAGATGTCTCCTGTGGCCGACACTGAGGGTGTCAAGCAGCACTACGAGGACGGCCTGACAGCATGGCTCTGGAGGGTGGAGGGGGAATCTGGAAGCATCATAGGCGCGGCAGCTGTATGGAACCATGTCACATCATCTCAAAGCCTTTCGAAAGTGGCTGAGGAAGCCTTACGGTGAAAAACGTTCACATGCGCGTCGTTTTAACACTCTTTGCGCTCTGAGCTGTACTTCGACATGTTGCTATTAACTGTTCATTTTCCCCATCGGTACACATGGATAACAACTGGCTCAGGTCAGCCATGACTGTTGTGGACTGAGCTGATCCTGGAAGAATTGATCCTGGAATTAGAACTGGCCAGAGATGTGACTCCGCCCCCTTATTTCTCGATTTTGATAGCCTCAAATTCCACCAAAATCGTTTTTATCCTCAACCAATTTCGACATTACATACATTTTTACATACCGTGTCACCATGCGTTGGTTGGGAAGATCCATGCTGGAGCCTGTGAGCAAGTGTTTCAAAATTTGCTTAATGATGTGTTTCAGATGGCCAATGCGTTCCTATCGGCAACGTTGTTTTCATGTGAGGATGCAGGTTTCATTTGCACTACTAATGAAAGAATGAACAATCATATGAACATGGATAATGCACTGTTAATAAGTCCCTGTGGTGCTGGCAGCGTTGCGTTGAAACAATATTTTACAAAATTTCACGGAAATATCTAACGTTGCTGAGAAAATATCGTCTGGCGCTGAAGAGACCGACGAAACATTTTGAGCATGAGAAAAGCGAAGTACGGCAGTCACTGTAAAGCTTTGCACAATCAATCACGCTGGAAGAGCTAAGCTTTCACACGTCCTATCAAAAGGTGATCAACATGAATTAAAAATATTTGTGTGATCCATGGTCTCGAAGGTCCTTGGCCTAAGTTTTCGACGCAGGCGCGTCGCTCCGTGCCATGCCAAAAGTGTTGAGTATGATGTTCAGCTGAACAGACATGTTAAGTGATGCATACGAATGCAATGGTTGGCCCACGTTCAACGTCGGTTTGAACACAAACGCCTCGAGCGGCAGGCTGAAAAGTCTGTCCTAAACTGACTGCAAGATTGAGATCATCACGAAGACGTACCCCATGTCAACAATACCATAATTGATAAAGTGGCCACCGACGCGGAATTCGGATATGTGATGTGATTGCAGCGTTCATCATGGGTGGAGATGGCCGCCCGCTATTGACCGATAGGCTGCCAGGCCTCAGCCCTTTCAGTGAAGGCACTACAAGGGTATGGTCTGAAGGTGGACGAGAGCTGGCTTCGAGAGTGGGCAGGAGGCGGTACGGGAACGCGTTATAACGTAGTCAAGAAAAGGTCGGAAATGGTAGTCGGCTGGTGCAATGCAGTTTAAGGCTGGTCGCAGTGAGCTTCAAGGGTGGTCGCAAAATGGTCTACGTTTCACATGACGCGGTCTGGCAGCGGTCACGGGTTTGTTCGGGGACGGTGATAAAGTGGTTCAAAAGTGGCCACGAGATGGCAGCGTGGTCGATCGAAACGGCAGTACGGCAGTGTGTCAGGACATTGTCCGACAGGGAGATGGGAGTGAGCAGACGCTGGTCAACATATGGCTTAGGGTGTTTGCACATGGCCAAGGGTGATGATGAGGTACTTCAGATGAAATAATGGCCTAGTCGAAATATGATATTGAGGTTTGCAAAGGTGGTAAGAGTAGTCAATCCCAGGTCGAAATATCGTCCTGACGAAGGACGAATGGTTTCATTACCATGATCTGCACATTTAATGGTGCGAATGCAGTAAAAAAGCCTGTTCTGTGGGCCTTCTCATGTAATGTTTGGTATAATTACAAGCACATCCTAAAAAACACATGACTGAAACAAACAGCGAAAAGTCACTAAAAAAAAAACACGATTAGAGGTATTTGATGGCAACGGCCTCGCTGACCGGCGGCTCCACGAGTCGCTCGTGAGCACTCAGACCACTCCGATCTGCGTCATCACTGACAGCTGGCTCGCGGCATAGGGCGTGGGGCGAGCCGCAGACCGAGCTCTGTGGCGGAAAGCCCCAAACAGATGGTCCGACTTAACTTGACACAGCAAGACAAGGCCTCCAGACCAGAGTACACCAGCCTCGCTCACCACCAGCCCAGAGCAGACCAGCCCGGCTGTTGCCCAGTTCGCAACTTCAGGACTTGGTATCATCGACAATGCCGTTCGGACTACTGCTCCGTCCTGCATAACCCATTACCAATACTACCAACAACACTACCCCTGCGGTGACGGTCTCGCGCCTGAAATCGTTTTACACGGCTTGCAGGCGCTTTTTATGCTTTTTTGCATGACGTGATGGCCGTGAAGTGTATCCCGGCCGGCAGAATGATGAGGGCGTGGCGGACCATTTGGCAAACGGCATGGCAGACGGAATAACACGTCGTCATGACAGACGCCGTCGTCATAAGAGACGCTGCCGTCATGACAGACGCCGCCGTCATGACAGACGCCGTCGTCATGACAGACGCTGTCGTCATGAAAGACGCCGCTGTCATGACAGACACCGCCGTCATGACAGACACCGCCGTCATGGCAGACGCTACCGTCGTGACAAACGCTGCTGTTATGACAGACTGTTGTCGTCATGGCAGACGGCGTGACCTGCACGGACCAAGTCACAGGAACACATATCCACATCAGAACGTTCATCGGCCCCACCCAGGGCGCCAGCCGGCCTCACAGCACCCCGCCCGTGGTGCACTCCAGCCGGAGCACGCGGCGCGCGGCGCCTCAGGACGGCGCCGAGGGCCAGCCGGCCTCACACCTGGCCGCATGCGAGCCGGCAGTGCGCTGCCCCCCTCCCCCGTCCCCTCCCCCTCAGCACCGCCCAAGGCTACCGTGTACCTCGCGACCCACCGCTGGCCGGCTATCGCGGGGATCGCTGAAGGGGGCGGGGCGGACCATCTGTTTACCCGGCGTCACGTGGTCTGCGGCTGACGCCACGGCTTCTCCGGCGCGGCCTGAGTGACGGCTGCATTTTTAGACTTTCGGCCGGGAGATTTGCGGGCAGCGTGCACGCTGCCGGATCCTGGAGTCATTTGGAGTCATTAGGGATGGGCTGGCGAGCGTACGGCTCACGGTGTCCGACTGAGCCCCTGGTGCCGTTACAATTCCCCCGGACCGACGTGGATTCCTTCAGATCCCGCCGGCATCTCATCCCGCAGGCACGCTCATCTATATATTTTTCACGGCCTTAAATCACTGAGAAGATCTGGGTGACTTCATATAAACAAGGTCATTGCAGGCGAGGCAGCCGGCAGAGTGAATCGCATTTGACAACTGAGAACAGTTTTTGCTTCAAAGGCCCGGCCTGGTGCCGCCGTCATGCCTTATAAGAGCTAATACCTTCACAGTCACGGATCGTAGCCTTATCCAGGCTGCACGTGGCCCTTACTGGCGTAAGATATGTGTTGAAAACATACAAAAAACTTGTGTTGTAGCTGATCAAGCGTGATGTGCCTGCAATTATGCAATGAGAACGAGCATAGTCTTCCGGGTTTGATTAGCATCGCTGGCATGAAAGCTGCTGATCGTGAAAAAAAAAACGCGAAGCATGGGTGCAAACCGTGTCCATGTTTTAATAGCCAGGCGTCGCAGCAGCACGAGCTGACCGGCGGCATCTTGGGAGAGGGCGGACAAGGATGCAGGCAAAAGTGCGGGCCGAGGTGTAAACCAAATTGCACGTGCTTGGGCTAAGACCATAGGTACGCCCGGCTTGTGCGTTTTTCGAGATTGCTACCAACTGCACGGTGTAGACGAACGTACTGCTACCAACTGCACGGTGTAGACGAATGTACTGCCTGTTAATTACGATAAACGAGTGGTGTCAATATTGCCTGATCCATAGGTGCCATTGGTCAACAGGGAAGAGACGAATTCACATTTTTAGAAACCCGTGTCGAATGGGCACATTACGTCATGGCCAAAGCTGAAAAGAAGGGACCCACAAGAGTTACATAGTGTCGGGTCAAGCACGCGCATCATTAGACACTTCAAAACATTTTCGTTGTCTACAATACTTTGCTCACAGTAGGCGATAACAAACTTTGGCAGTTTTCAAAAAGCGTTAAAACTGAAACCATTTTACACGCTATGATTGCACTAAAAAAAGACCAATTTGATTTAGCATTGAAAGTGGGGAATATCCTCAAACTCTTATGTAAATTCGTAGTCACAAGCCTGATAACATATTATTTGTAGGTAGATACTACGTAAGCTGCTAAATGCATTTGCGTGGAACATCTTGGATATAAATAAAGCAATCCTATTAACGTTATTGTTCGTAGGATAACCAGGACAATGGAGAGATAGATGTATTTATATTTTGGCTGAATAGCTTTATCGAAACCAAAAACTAGTCTTCGATAAAAGCCTGAGGAAGACTAGTAGTTTTTTTGTTTTGATATTGCCCTATACACAATAAAGTCCTGAGGCGGTAATGTCAATGCATTTACCTCTCTTTTCTCCTGACTATTCTACGAGGACTTAGGCTATAAGCACCGCATTATGTACAGGTAGATACTGGCCTTGAGCCAGATGACACGAATGACTAGTTACACGAATTAATGATCAAAGAAATTGATGGAACAGGTAACTAAACGCATTGCAGTTCTGGGTAGGAGTTTGGCCATGAGGACCTCGTAGGCGTGTAACTAGCTTTATTCAGACCAAATTACACATAAAATATTGGCAGTTTCCACAATGTCTTTATCACGGCTATGAAGAGGACACACCACTCCTAATTCATTAATTTTATACAACGAATTTAGCACGCGCGTAGAGGTTCATAAAACTTCAGTTCTCAAGCAAATTGTTTTGTATAAATCGCACTCAAACACAGTGGCAGATCCAGATGGGGAGGGGCATGATCCCATCCCCCACCCCTTTGGGCCATGAAGGGGACCATAGGCCCCGAAAGAGCCCACAGCCAGCCGCACGCACGCAGTTTTTAAACACAAAACGCAAGACATTTCGACGTCTTTGGGCTTCTAGACAACCAAGAGCAGTCACAAGCAAAGTGAGAGACCCACAAGCAGACAAAAATAATTTTTCACTGATTAAGACGATAGCGATTGGGACATTCTAAAGCTCATTACGCTCTCCAGAGCCCCTACGCCCTTCCTGGGGGTCCTATATGTCCACTTGCATAATAAATCCGATCGCTAACGAGCCTCCCACGTTGCCCTTGATCTCTTTGCGTTTGCTCGTAGGTGCCGCGATGTTGTCAGATCCTTTCTGCTAGCATGCGGCGGCACTCTTGTCGATCAGGGGCTTTCCACGGATTTTTTCCATTTACCCGAAAGGCTCTTTTCGCTATGGCCTTTCGGTAAACCTACCGACACAATCGCTGTATGCCCATGGGCCCTCTACATTGGTTCAGGGCCCTTCCAATCACCTGTCACTTGCGGCGGCTCTGTGCTCTTGTTCGGGCCCCATATGTTAACCTGCTCGGACATACTCGATCGTTCGGGAGCTCTTCACCTTCGAGTCTCGCGTACTTCTGGTATGAATGAAGGGCCTTACGTTCTTGTCGAAGACCGACCGCTAAACCTGCTCGGGCACACTCGTTTGTTTGGAGATCCTTTACATTGGGTCTTGGGTACTTGGGTACCTATTTGAATGAAAGGCCCCGCGCTCCTATCGGAGGCCCCTCTGATAATCAGCTCGGGGGCCCTCGATCTCTCGGGGGCCTTCCACGCTGGGCCTTGGAGCCTTCGTATTTGAATGAAGAGACCTACGCTCTTGTCGGAGGCCCCATCCGTTGAGCTGTTCGGGTCAATGGCGGCTGTAGAGGCTGAGGAGGGCACGGGGCTATGCTCCAGTTGTACCCAAGAGGCCACAGCCGGTCGAACGGACGCAGTTTTCTAACACAAAAACACGACAAAATTCGACGTCTTTGGGCCTCGAATCGACCAAGAACAGTCTCGATCAAAAGTGTAAAGCTCGTGATCAAATATAATTATTATCTGATCTGACTGAGAGGGTGGTGTTCGGGGAGATTTTAAGGCTCATTACACCGTCCGGAGGCCCTACGCTATTGCCGGGGGTCCTACATATTCACTCATCGGGCCAAGCCGTTCGGTAAGGGGCGTCCCACGTTGCCCTTGATCTCCTTGCATTTTCTCGGAGGGCCCTACACTGCTGTTGGTGCACTGTCTGCTAAAATGTCTGGGCACTCTTAATCAATTTAGTGCCCTCTATGTATTCTTCCCAGCTGCTCCAAAGACTCATACACTTTTGCCGGGGTCACATATACCGAGGTATACTCAGTGGTTCAGGACCCTTCACATTGGTATTGGTTCTTTCCACTTGCTCGGAGGGCCATTGCTCCTGTGGGGTAACGCACCGAGGCCCTCGATGCTCAGGAGCTCCATACTATATAGGGCTCCTATCTAGGGCTCTTTCTGTTGGCGCCCATTTGCGGAGGAACCTTCCCTCTTGTCAGCGTGTTTTCTGTTAACACGCCCGGACATTCTTGACCGTGCGGGGGCATTAATTCATGTACTCTGGTCTTGGGTTCCCTTTGCTCAGAGGGTGCTGTTCTCTGGCCGGGCCTTTATGCCGGGTGCTCCCAATCGTCAAGGGGCCTTACCATATTGGTCTAAGCTTCTTCCCGCTTGCTCTAAGGACCCTATGCTATCAACGGGAGCCTTTTTGCTGGCCTGCCATGACACCCTCGATGGTGCCCTCCCTACTGGTCTTGGTTCTTCCTATACTGCAGGAGGGCTTGCGGCATTGGTGGAGGCCTAAATTAGAATCGACCGGGGCATACTTGATCGCTTCGGGACGTTCACCTTGCGGCATTGGTGGAGGCCTAAGCTAGAATCGACCGGGGCATACTTGATCGCTTCGGGGCGTCCACCTTGGTCGTGAGTTCTTCCGATGAGGTCGGAAGGATCTTACCCTGTTGCCGAAAGCCCCATGCCTGCTCGCGAGCTCCAGGGCGTTTCCCCCTAGTGGTATGTACGGGTGGGACTAGATTAAATAATGCACTTAAGTCCGAGATCACAGGAGGACGATTTCCCTCGGCGCCTTGGCCTCAGAGCAGCAGTCGGATATATGCCGATGAATTTGACCCGTTATTTTCGAACATAGTTTTATGTGCCGCCGACGTCGTATCTGTCATTTATGTAACGTATTTAATGTGTGATATTGAGTATACTCGTGCGTCATGTTCTTAATACATTTTAAATACTAGGAGATTTTGTGCTTTTTTATAACAGTCAAAGCAAAAACTCTACATTAGTCGTCAGCCATCAGCTAATCACATCGACCGGCCGGCCAACTGTAAATAAGCTAGGGATCAAGCTCGTGCTTGATTTGATGATACTTATCAGCAACTTTAGCACATTTTACCACGTTTTCTCCGAAATACTTGCCTCGAAATGACGAGATCCATCATGATCTGGTGAAAATGAACAAGCTCCACATATGTGCATGCTTAGCACGCCTCGTTTTCAAAGGCCACGACAAGTAAGATCGGTTCTAATGTAAAACAGAATACATAAGAATCTTAGAGTTTTTTAGCCGGAATACATGGATGTTGGGAGGAAGGGGCCTCAAAATCTAGGGGCCCCGAAATGCCTCATGACCTTTCCTCCTTGACGAAATCCTGGATCCGCCGCTACTCAAACGTTACATAAGTGTTGCTCTTTTTGATAAGACCCCTTTGTGGGCATAAGTCCCAAAAGGTGGCTTTGCTTCTCTTAAGCTTTTGGGATCATCCATAAAGCATGGCTTTGATCGCCTGACTCGTCCCACGCCGCACCATGCGTCTTTCTGATTTTGCGACGACGGCCAGTTTTTCTCCTGTCGTCTTCTTTTCTCGCCCGTTACTGCTGCTGTTAGGAGAGCTTAGTCCCTGCGCCAGTTAGCACTCTTCAGGTGCCTTCTGGCCTTTTCTCGTCCGTTACTGCTGCTGGCAGGAGAGCTTGGTCCCTGCGCCAGTAAGCACCCTTCAGATGCCTTCTGGCCTTTTCTCGTCCGTTACTGCTTCTGGCAGGAGAGCTTAGTCCCTGCGCCAGTAAGCACTCTTCAGGTACCTTCTGGCCTTTCGCTGAAAAGTCTGGTGTCGCCACTGACGCCACACATGGCATGTCATGATTTTGGAATTTTACACCATTGCACTTTATGCCGGAGCGGTGCATCACGCGACGCGCTGAACGTCTCCGCGTACTCATCGTCAACGTCTGTACACAGCGCTGAACGCCTCCGCATACTCATCGTCAACGTTTGTGCACAGCGCTGAACGTCTCCGCATACTCACCGTCAACGTCTGTGCACAGCGCTGAACGTCTCCGCATACTTACCGTCAACGTCTGTGCACAGCGCTGAACGTCTCCGCATACTCACCGTCAACGTTTGTACACAACTCTGAACGTCTCTGCATACTCATCGCCAACGTCTGTGCACAGCGCTGAACGCCTCCGCATACTCACCGTCAACGTCTGTGCACAGCGCTGAACGTCTCCGCATACTCATCGGCAACGTCTGTGCACATGACATCAGGTGCCCGCAGTGGAAAACTGGTCTCGACACGCTGGCCAGAGGCCGTCAGGCACCGGGTTTGTCGAACCCTGGCTCATTACGCCGGCGGTTGGCGATCGTGACGCGAGAGATGTCCTTTCCGCGAACGCTGACCAAATCAGACGGGTCGGCCCCACGTCAGCGTCGTCCAACAATTCAATCTCTCGGCGAGGCGTTCCTGGAAGCGGCCGCCGCGGTCCCGCCACCGGCTCAGGGCTCCGTCGGGTGGCACGAGGCTGCGCCGAGCCAAAGTCGAGGCCTGCGCCAGCCACACGACCCCGGTTTTCAGCGGAAGCCGTCCGATGGCGGCTCTTTGTCCGCCGCTGCGGGTCGGCGCTTCGTCTGCGTGATGAGCGGGTCAGCGTCCTCTGAGTGCGGATGCTGCTGCTGGTCAGGAGGGGCTCAGTCCACTGATGCGGGCGGGCACGCGGTCCGACGACGTCCTCCTCGAGCTCAGGTCGAAAGGTCAAAACTGCACGGATGACATTCGTACCGCGTGTCTGAGCAGAGCATGACGTTCTTTGGTGATAGCTCATCAAGGCAAAGACATTGCAAAGGCAAACGCATACCTACCAAAGCACCACTTTCCAGGCGGAGAGAGCTTTTTTCCAGATTTGCTATTTTTCCACAACTATTACGATCTCCCTAGACACATTCTCGAAGCTTTTCCCTCCATTATTTGGATGCATGAACGTTTGAATGGTACAGAGTGAAATCTCCTGAGGTCAAAGTCCCCTCGGCCGCCGAAAGAACATGCTACATCATCCATGCTTTGAGAATTAGACGCCCATGGCTGCGGAATTAGACGAAACCGTGGTCCATTAGCTTAAAGACGAGTGAAAGTAAAAATTTCCGAGTTGGAAGTTCCTTTTTCATAATTGAAGTAGCGTTTCTTTCTCAAACCCTTAAGAACATTATTGGGCTGCCTTATGAAGTAGAGTACTCTGTTAGGTACAAGTCGTTGATATGTAGATAAGTTGAGATGCAGGTTTGATGCCGAGTTGCCTAGCCCGACTTCCATACCACATGTTGTTGCTGCTCTGCAAAAGACCTATCAATCAAACCGAGCTGTCGCCCACCGTCAATTTGGGCCTTGAGGGTGTTTGCTCTTTCCAGTGTGTTCTTTAGATGGCGCGTCACTCCATGGACTCGCGATCAGTGAGGAGCTTCAAGCTTTAATGAGAGCTTCAATTCAAGAGCTTCGATGTATCTCACTTATCAGCCACGCTCAGCACTCCTCCCACCGGTTCCTGGTGACCAGGCCTTCAGCACGCGAGAAAGTCTGCTCTTTGTGTCACGTCCAGCTGCCTCCCCACACATCCAGGGCAGGGAGTACTTACGGCGGCCACAGGCCCCCCAAGCCCCAGTGCTCTCGCATGCTCGCCGTCCCGATGTCTCGGTCCAGCAGCCCAGCATCTTTCAACGGTCAGCACCCCACCGGCCTTAGGGAGATGTTAGGCCGGCTGGCTGGTGTGGTGGCACTGATGTAGCCGTCCTTATGTGGCGGCACTGGCACAGACGTCCTGGTGTGGCGGCACTGGCACAGCCGTCCTGGTGTGGCGGCACTGATGTAGCCGTCCTGGTGCGGAGGCATTGGCACAGCCGTCCTTGTGTGGCGGCACTGGCACAGCCGTCCTTGTGTGGCGGCACTGATGTAGCCATCCTGGTGTGGCAGCACTGGCACAGACGTCCTGTTGTGGCGGCATTGGCACAGCCGTCCTGGTGTGGCGGCACTGGCACAGCCGTCCTGTTGTGGCGGCCACTGGCACAGACATCCTGGTGTGGCGGCACTGGCACAGCCGTCCTGTTGTGGCGGCACTGGCACAGCCATCCTGGTATGGCGGAACTGGCACAGCCGTCCTGGTATGGAGGCATTGGCACGGCCGCTCTTGTGTGGCGGCACTGACGTGACCGCCCTTGTGTGGCGGTCTTGATTTGTCAGTCCCGGTGTCTCTCCTGGTGTGGTGGTCGTGGTGTGACGGCTTTGGTTTGGCAATCCCGGCGTGTCTGTCCTGGTGTTGTGGTCCTGGTGTTGTGGTCCTGGTTTGGCGGCTCTGGTCTGGCAGCCCTGGTGTGGCAGTCCTTGTTTGGTAATCCAGGTGTGTCTGTCCTGGTGTTGTGGTCCTGGTTTGGCGGCTCTGGTCTGGCAGCCCTGGTGTGGCAGTCCTTGTTTGGTAATCCAGGTGTGTCTGTCCTGGTGTTGTTGTCCTGGTGTTGTGGTCCTGGTTTGGCGGCTCTGGTCTGGCAGCCCTGGTGTGGCAGTCCTTGTTTGGTAATCCAGGTGTGTCTGTCCTGGTGTTGTGGTCCTGGTGTTGTGGTCCTGGTTTGGCGGCTCTGGTCTGGCAGCCCTGGTGTGGCAGTCCTGGTGTGGCAGTCCTGGTGTGGCAGCCCTGGGTGGCAGCCCTGGTGTGTGTGGCAGTCCTGGTGTGGCAGCCCTGGTCTGGCAGCCTGGTGTGGCAGTCCTGGTGTGGCAGTCCTGGTGTGGCAGTCCTGGTGTGGCAGCCCTGGTGTGGCAGTCCTGGTGTGGCAGCCCTGGTGTGGCAGTCCTGGTGTGGCAGTCCTGGTGTGGCAGCCCTGGTGTGGCAGTCCTGGTGTGGCAGTCCTGGTGTGGCAGCCCTGGTGTGGCAGTCCTGGTGTAGTGGTCCTGACGTGACGGCCGACGGGGCTCCGCGCGGCTACAGCCGGCACGAGGGGCCCTCCTGGCCCACCATGCTTCGCCGCTGTGGATTAAATTCGGTGACCGATCACGTGGCGTGGCGCAATATCATCACGTCAAACGGTGTACGGCGTATTTCATGAAAAAGGTGAATCCGGCTACTGCTGACGTTGGCCGACACACAACACAGCATGGTAAGGGTATGGTGCGGATGGCGCGCAGGAAACGCATCACTCTTGAATGAGCCGAAGCAGTTGCGTATAGTTCACGTATTCACCAAATCTAGTACAAAATGCTGCTTTTGAGTGACGTAACGCATTATCAACAAGATCGGGTGAAGAAAACTGGAGCAGCGATATGTATCTGGGTGCCTTCCCATGCTTATGTTCGCCATGCGCACGTAGTCAGATGAGTCAGAGGGACGCTGCTCCTGTAGTCATCACGCCACTGTGTTATCTGATGAGCGCTCGATAATTTCAGACCGGTTATCGAGCATGCAGAACCGTCCATACATTATGCAGGATCGTTAGCCGCTTATTATAAACCTATTGCCAATAAATTCTACCAGCTTGAACATCACTGATGTGGGCTATTAAGGTGATAGTCCAATTAAATGCTAAGGAGGCTGGAGGAGTACTCGGCAGCCTTTACCACGATAGATTGTTTTCTGCGACATTCACTGGGATAGAGACGGCTCATGGGAGGACATCATCTATTGCGGTCACGTGTCTCGGATGCGCCATACTCAGTGGCATCCTTTCACAGAGGTGCGGTTGGAACTGATGATATCTGGTTCACGAATTTTGCCAAGAAATGGTGGTCGGTGCTGACGCTGCATGACATGCAGAGAAAACGGTTACATCAGTAACAATTGGTTCACCTAATTCTACACCATCGTGAAGACTAATGATGGCGATGGATCCGTGTGGCATTACGTTCGGGCTATCTGAAGATCCTTGGGGAGGCCGTCAGTAAGCCGGGCCCAATCTGTCCGCAGCTGCTCAGTGAAAGCTGCTATGAAGACAACAAAATAGGTACCTGCATGTGAGTTTTGGCACGGAAGATCTGCATCATGCTGCGATGCAGTTCAGCTGTACTATGAACCGGATAACTCTACGGATTATGGATTCATGCATGGATTAAATGGAGCTGGATAACAAAATTGCCCAGACGCCAGATTGAGACCGAATCAGATTTTGACATTGATGAGGCCCACGGATTTCGGAAGGCCAAGCCAGTGAGATATTCTGCTTATATTACGCATACATAAAGCCACATGATGAAGCCACATAAAGCCATACGAAGCCACATATAAAGCCATATAGAGCCACGTGACACTAGTACTCAAGTTTTTCCGAACGCGGAGTAAATAGTTGAATGACGTTGGTAATGTTTAAAGCACTACGCAGTGCTATAGCCGTTTGTCGGTTGATAAGCCTCCTGTGCCCCAAACCCGCTCTGTATGCCATCTGCTGTGAGCGGACGCCGCTGCTCCGGTCGCCACACGGTCGGGGGCACCAAAGCCAGCATTCGTTGCATCGACCACTTCTCAGCAGGTACAGCTGTTTCCTTTCCTCTATTTGCATTTGAAGCTGGGCGCGTGGAGCACCAGAAGGGAAGCTCCTAACGGAATGGCCATCAATCTCTAAGCTCAAGCGCTTCTGGCGCCCGTGATGGGTAATTTGTCTGACGGCTCGTTATGGACAACGTAGCAGGCCAAGCCTGTGTTAATGTGGACAAGCCGGAAGTTTTGCAACGTTGGCGGCCTGGCCCGGCCGGCCTGGCCGAGCCGGGCGGGTCCAGCTTTTGAAGGAGTTATTTCTACGTAACTACTGACAGAAACTCCCCGCAGTTCGCAATGATGAGGAGCACAGATATATCATAGTTGTGCAGTCATGCTTTTTAAAGCACTTCAATGTAAACTGTTCTATAAGCCGTGTCTTTCCTGCGGCAGTCCAACTTGACCAGCACGATATGACCGACTCAATGTTTGGCGAAATGCGTAATTTTCAGCTTGCAAAAAAGCTGGAAAACAGTGATGGAAGCCATAGAATAACTTCACAAAACAGAATATCAGAAACCTACAACTGCGTGAATGCACGCCGTGTAAAACACGGGTACTCAAAAACCCAAGTTCACCGAACCCCTGCTTTCTTTGTTACCACGGCGCGCATTTTACGGCCGGTGTATGCTTGTTTTAGGTTTGACAGGAGCCTGCTGAGATTGGTCACGCGCTTGCACTTTTTTCAAGATTTTTCCGGAACTTTTGATTGGATGGTGTTCTGGGACCAGCGCCCACGCTAAGTACTGCCAGCTGCGTGAGCATTGACCCCACCATCCGATCATGAAATTCCGGATCAACGACAGAATTCCGCGGTGAAGCTTAACGTGCCGCAATGCTCGGCATGGTCCGTACTGCCCCCTGACATCGCCTGACCCTCACTGTGGCCGCTGCCACCGGCCGCAGGTCATTCCAGCAAGCGTTAAACATTGGGCGTCTAAAGCGACCTGGGCTCATCGCGCCACGAGTGGGTGAATTAATGCAGGCGCTCTAACCAACCGAGCAATCTTGACGGACAACGGTGGACGACACTGGCACACGACGTAGCGGCTGCACCAGATGACACCTTCTGACCAACAAGTAAAGAGTCAGAGCAACTGAAATGCATGCGCCGCTCCTGGCAAACATTCACAGAGGCTTCTCCGTTATAAAACCCGTCGTCCTTTTTGGAACCAATGCACTTTAAAGCAATCTCACGTACATAATCCAGATCCGAATGATCTGACCCAGAGTCAGCAACAGCCCCTCTTCTTGGCAGCGATTAACGGAACATTTCTGAATGCTCATACGAGCCGCTAATACGACATTAAGTCAGCTTATATTGACGTCATCGCTGTGCCACTTGTCCAAAATGTTCAACGTCTGAAAGCTGTGCATTCCAAACTCGCTCGTTTCAAACAGTGCCACCAGCGCACTGATGTTGACGAAGCCCACTGCCAGACGACGAATGCTCCGCAAGATGTGCTTGATGTAACGAATAAGTACAGCATCACCTATAGTTATGTACTTATTGGCACGGCGGCCAACTCCCGAGGCATGCTATAGCCTGGCGTAAATTAGTCCACGCGTGCTGTTTCAGTTGCTGCCAATCGCGCGTCGGCATTCACCTCAACAAGGTGGGGATGGTTCGGCGTCACTTCACAGTGATTTGACAGGCGCCTTGGGGACCGGGATCACGTGAGTTGTGAGCGCGGGTCGATTGAACCGGGGGCGCACTGCGCCTGCATAAATCCGCATTTGGCCCAATTTTCTTTCGCCTCACTGTGAATGAGATCCAAAATTTCTTACGTCACGAGCGGGCCACCAGCTATGCCGATTACACTCAGCCACTTCATAGGGTGCATCGATGCTTCTTTTCATATGCTTGGAGCAGTTTGAGCGCCTCATTAAAGGAGCTGCTCCACATCGAAAGATCATGTGAACTGCACCGTATGATCTTCAAGATGTCTATTTGCGTTCAAACCCCAATATAAATGTGAAACACTCCACTTACGTTATTCGGTCCTCAGCCTCGTGTCCGTCATACCTTGCAGTTGCCCAAGCGTCTGTGTGTGCCGAAATGCGGTTTGCGATCAAGACACGCAATCAGCAGCGAACTCTGATCATTAGCTAATCGACTTCTGTCGCCTGGGTATTCGGTGCTGCATCACCAGAACACGAATGATTTAGTGGCCATAAGTTTTTTGTCATATACACGCAACAGTTAATGACGTGAAGTGCTCGCATGGCGTTTCTGTGGGGGTAGCAAGCGGATCTTAAGTCGTAAAAAGGACATGGCTGTAAGCTTCAGGGAATGCTCATGAAAATAGTGGCCTCAGTTCAAAAGCCCATACAAATGTGGAACAGTCTTCTTTAATATATCAATGTCTCTGAGCTTTCAGGAGACTGGACCTGCAAAAGTTTACCACACCATATTTTTTTACAACGAACGAAAAGCTCGGACTCAAGAGAATAGTTTCTCCTTCACCAACTAATCTCAAACACTTCAAACATTGCACCTTTTATGCGCTGCACTCAGCCGTAGCACCATGAACTAAAGCGCAGTAATAATGAGCGTACCACCATGAGGTACTCGCACCACATTGGGCGCACATAAGAGTTTCGTAGGATTATTGTGGAGTAAGAGCGAAACCCTAGCCGAAAAAGGTACAGGTTAGTAACGCACAAGCTCTTAAGTACGTTTTCGTGCGCAAACGTCCATGGTTGCATGGTTAAAAGTTGTAAACGCCAACGTTAGCACTGCGGATTGTTGAATCGCACATAAAGAAGATGTTCGCGAGTGCAAGCGTGTGAACCACAGTCGTTTGTCACCTGCAATACCCGTATTGGAATTCCTCGTGCCAATGAAACGTCAATTGTGATATCGCAGATGTTCGTTAACGTTAACGTTTGTTCAGAAGATGTTCGTCGGCGTTCATGACCGCATCGCAGGTGTTCGTAAGCCTGGGGAGAGCACAATACCAAATAACAGCAGGAAGCTGGAGAAACCTGCGGGATCAAAACCAGCACTGGCTCTAATCTAGTTCTCATGGTACCGTGACTATCGCATTTCGTGCCAAGCGTTTTTGCAGTCGTGCAGTTCTATCCCGCTGTGTCGCCCCTGCCATATTCCCTCATGTATCGAAATCCATGGGAATGTATTCGGTCATGCTTTCGGCCTCCAGCGACCTTCATCCGTCACGATCTCCGCTGATATGATTCAACAAGCGAGATATAAATGGGCGTGATCAAACAAGCGTGGGCCACCATGGGAACGGCGAACCGCTGTACATTGCGCATTGCTTTCATGAAAGTGGACTTGCCAAAAGCTCTTTTTTGTGTTTGAATGTGAGGACAAAGGCGGCACATAGTGTCAAACCGTGTTGTATCTTACCTCGCCAAGAATTTTCCAATTATGGCAGCTTTATGGTCCGTGGAATTTTTAACGGTGGAGTGCAAAAGTGACAGCATTTCAGGCGTTTGGGATTTGTTGAAGTTGACAAACCGCAGTTCGAATCCGAGTGATCTGCTTGTTCTTAAAACAGATATGATAAGAGAACTCGTTTGGTTTGGCCCGATGCCTTCAACTGGTTTTCGAGTCTGCTCCTAGTTTTGACGCTGTTTAAAATAAAGACGGCCATACATTTCGTCGTGGTCTCCTTCACAAGTTTCACAAGTCCTTTCGAATTACGGACACAAACGCCTTTGTAACACGTTTAGCCATAATAGAGCTAAAGTGGGCGGCCACAGATCAATAATGATGTGAATTCTTGTGACGTCGTCCCGTCTTGATGCTCACCTACAGCGTGGCACGTTTATAGTTTTCGTCTCTGTATACCAAGTCAATGCGGTTCTTGGGGTGTCTGAGAAAGCAGGCAGGACCCAAAACATGAAACCAGCGTTTTGAGTCCCATCGGGGCCTAAGTTACAAACACCTGCAGCTCCGACAGTGCTCTCACAAGCAGTTGTGAACATCTGCCCAGCAAACGTCCGGACTTGCAAACATGTGCGTGTGAACACTTGGGCGCATACATTTGCGTTAAGACGTCCACGTCATGTATATATGTCATGTGACCCAACTCAACATATTTAACTCCAAAACGCCTTACTGCAGGCCATTCCCTTTAACAATGGGCTCTTGGCCATATGGAATACTTTTCACCTAAAATGAATTGGCTTTAACTCTAACGTTTTTCTCTAATTGTTTTGAAACACTTCCACACCTGAAAAGTCTGCAAAAGGTGGCGCCAGGCCTTTCCCTCGTCAAGTCGCTCGAAAGATGTGTATAATCCTCTTTCATGGCCATCCACCTTGAGTTCGCTTTAGCCCTTGGGGAATGAACCTTCTCTGAAACATCTTCTCACATAGAGGCACCCTGTGCCAGACGTTCACGCCCGTGTGGCGCCTGTTTTTCCTTTCTCCTCGAGCACAAATTAATATCACGACAGTGCCAGGGCTGAGGCATTACAGCTGATCACTTATCACGCTCCTGGGAAAACCACGTGTCAGTTGTCGTTCGCCCGTGAGCCGATGCCCTCGTTTCGGCGAGCCGCTTTAGACGGGGTTTCACAGTCAAAGCGCTTATCGCTATCCTCAGAGCCCATGCCATCAATTCGGCGCTGTTCGGCGGTGCACGCTGCCACCTCGTGCGGCCAGACGCTATCCTCCGAGCCCATGCCACCAGTTCGGCGCTGCTCGCCGGTGCACGCTGCCACCTCGTGCGGCCAGAGAGTGCCCACGTCAAAGGTCGCTGCCATTGCAGTCCGCGTAATCACCGAAATCCGGCGCAGCGGGCGCGTTACTCTTGCTCTCCGGCCACTGGGGTGTTCCGGACTCACTAAGATGTTCTTCTCACTCGGAGCGTGAATATGCTCACTCGGAGTGGGACCCGATTCGAGCTAACAGAACGCTGAAAGGACCCCGGACACTAGCAACGGTTCGTCACCCGTCTGGCCGCGGGGTGACGTGCTCGTGTGAGTCACCGCCGATCTCCTCCAATCAGCTGGGGCCTCTGAAAGTGGGGCTGGCAGCTCCACAACGTGTATTTTTGTACCGTCCTGTCACCACGACGAGTCGCCCCCTCCCCCCCCCCCCCTCCCCCTTGCCGGCGTCCAGCGACGTGGAATATCCGATCATTGCAGCTGCCTCTGGATGACATCCGCGGCAGCGAATGACGGGATGCTGCTCGTCCCGGGTAGCGCTTTGTGTCAGAGCTCTGTGTAGGATCGTCATTCCAGTCGTGCTTCACATCTCGTTTGTCGGTGGCATATGTGGAATGCAGCAGTCATGACTCAAACTTCCAAGAAACGGTGATAGTGCAGGTGGTGTTTGTGAACTATGGGTTTCTACGTCGGTGTGAATGAACGAAGCTCTGTTAAAGGGAGTGTTCCACATTTGTACGGGGTTTTGAACTGAACTAACCGTCTTGACGATCCTTCGGTGCAGCTCACAGCCCTGCCCTTCTCAAGACATAACCTCCCCCCCCCCCCCCAGTTTCCTACCTAAACGTCCGCGAGGATAAACAGACTATTTCGGGACTATTAGCCGTGTGGCGATCAAGGCAAATAGAAATATAAATGTCGAATCGTTCATATCTCGCGTTCGCGAGCACGATCTTCAGATAAAACGGCCGTCAACTGGCTCTCAAGCAATGTTGTGCAGGGCACGATGACGTAAGCAAACAATGATATATTGAAGAAGATGCTTTTAGTAACAGAGAAATTGTGTTGTTTAGAGCAGTTGTTTCCACTTAAAAAGTATACTAAAAGCTGTAACTGTGCTTATTTCATCATATGTGATGCTTGCTTTAAAACCATCAAATGTGGAACATTCCCTTTAGGATGCTACGAGGATCGCACATTGGACCACGGCCGAGAGGAAACGCTTCCGAAGTGTAGACTCCACCAGCAGGAAAGCGGACAGGTTCACTCCAACAGGCCGTGAACAGCGGGGCACTGCTGCACGCCCGAATACGGACGGGAATATCTAGCTGCTGGAGGCCCTGCCGGCGGAGCTGACGGTCTGGATAATGTAGCAGCCACCAACGAATTTTTTCCTTACTTCATACAAGACATCGCAAAGCGGGAGGTAATGTTTGCCATGGCACTTGCTGAAATAATGTTTGTCATCAGTCCTGGGGATCTTCGACGCATGACGTCACCGAAAGAGTGGCAGCGTTAGGCGGCACGAACAGCAAGAGGCAAGCAATAGCTGCAAATGCCAGAAGTTTTGGAACACAACGGTGTGATAAGCGCCAGCACCAGTCTTCTATACCTTGTATTCGTTTTGTGTATTCATGGATGACCAACATTGTGAATTGGACTACTGAAAAGGGACAACGGCAGCTGGTCGTACACATATATCGAAAACGAATTTTCGAATTCAGCTGCCAGTCATATAAGGAAGTGTGTCACATTTGTATGGGGTTTTAACTCAAACAGCAATCTTGGAAATCACTCGGTGCAGTTAACAGCCCTGCCCTTCTTAGGACCTAAACCTTTCTAGTTTCTGAGTTACACGCCGGCGAAGATGTGCAGACTATTTCGGTGAGACTATTTCAAGGTTACCCAGGTATTCATGGCGCTTTAATAACGACATTCAACTTCTGTCATTTCATTAGCCATTCGATCAAGGCAAAACAACATAGAATTGTTGAGTCGTTCATATCTGGTGTTCGGAGCACGATTTCCGATATAACAGCCGTTAATTGGCTCTCAATTAATGTTGTGCAAGGCATGACGACGTAATCAAACAAGGGCATTTTGACGAGGATATTTACTAAACATAGAGACAGTGTTGCCTAGAGCAGTCTTTTTTCACTTCAAAGTATATTTAGAGTCGTTGCCGAGCTTATTTCATCACATCTGATGCTTCAATATTTACAACTGTGGAACATTCCCTTTAACCTGAGGGTGTGTCACACTTTCCACTTGCTTCATCAACGAACGATTTTCCAGTAACCTCAATCCATTTCTAGCCTCGCCTTCACAAGCCTCTAGCCTCGCCTCCTCTGCCCCCCGTCCCTTCGCCTACGTGTGTACGAAGTTGACGCGCGTGTATGCTGAAGCGCGTTTGCTCCGCTCTCTAACTGGTTCCAGTCGTTTTGAAAAATTACGCCGGTGTCTTTTTAAGATTTCTTTTTCATTGAGTCGAAGACGAAAGGGAGCCGGTTTTAAATCTGCGAGGTTCATGTGGTACGGCTTGCTAAATGTTAACAGTTAGCTGCATTTGAACGATTGTCCAGCTGTCTCGTTTGTGATTGCGAAGCTAGTTACATCAAGATTTATGCTGATCCGTTTTTATAGAAATAATTTTTCTTTTTCTTGGTGAATGTGAGGCGCTCGTTGACACCGCAAAAACCGCGCGCGTGCTTAATTCTTAACAAACAATGGCAACTGGTCCACTGAAGTATAACGAGGTGAAAAACCACATGGTTTTGCAACTCTCTGCATTGTTTGCTCGTCCACTTTTTTAACCTCTTGGTCTGCCAGACATTTGTGGAGGCCAAGCAAAAAACCGATGGTATGCCGGGCACCACTGCCGAATATCCTCAAACTCTGGGCGTCTTACCAGCATTTAGCATCACTCTGAGCGGAGAAGGCGGCTTTTTTAGCTTCACCATTCCAGCCGCTCTGAGACATTGATTCACAAGGCTGTAAATGAGGTGGTTCTGACGGTTGCAAAGTTGCAAAATCATGACAGTTTTTAAGCTGCATTTACCCGTGTCTGTCCATGAGCACGAAATAGCAAAAGTTCAACACCACCAAGGCGATCAAGAGCTGCTACCAATTACGTGTTACCACCCCTGTGGGGGTGGTAGATAATAGTGGCAGCAGCTGAGCGGCGGAATGTGGGAATTGATGGTATGTAATTGTAGCGCTCGAGTGTAGGTAGTTCCTAATCTAAGCCTCAATCTCGGTGACGTCATGACGCCAAGTTAACTTCTTTGCATGAAAATGTTTGCGAAATGGGTGCATAGCGAGAAAAGATGCAGGCAGGTATCGATGCTGCGCCAAAAGTTACCGTGCATATTTTTGGACGGTGAAGAATGAATGAACCGTAAAAATGGCCGCTTCTTTCCTCCGAAAAATGTCATAGCTCGGTCATTGACATGGTCTGGTACCTTTTTTGCTGGGTTCCAAGCTGTTCAGATCTAGGACCCTGTGCCACCTTTAAAATACATACATTCAAAAACACAATAAAGGGAAGAAGCTTGTATCGCGGCAAATTTGTGCAGTCAGCACCCAAGTCATCAATACGATGTTTATCTTGAAATCTCGATTTAAAAAGTGCAAATAAGGCTACGGAAATAGGCCATTAACGCACTATCCAGCTAGTGTTATTTAAAACCGTCGAACATTTATAGTGGTGTCTTTCACGCGTTCATGACGGTTTGGAAGTAAGAGATGCAGGCCGCCGTCTCTGCGCTCAGGGCTGGGTTGGGTACAGATTTCGGGAAAGCACCGGCATTGGTGCAAAAATCGGTAAGTTGTCTGTAAAATGTCTGATAGATACTTAAGTATTCATCCAAAAAAGTAGTAGAAAAGATAAATACTAAAGTGGAGAGCCGAAATGCTTTGCAAGATACCTGATCGCGCCTCTTTTAGCTAAAGCTAGCTCCATTCACTCTAGCTCTGTAACTATCGACAAGGATGTTGGGGAGGAAGTTTTCCTTAAATTTTACCTCAATTTAAAAAAGCATGCTGTAAAAAAATGTTATCGTGTGTGTCCAACTAACCAGAAATGAGTAACGGGAGTGTGTGCGCAGGTCGATGGGTAGTGGGACGATGTGCACAGGTTGATGGGTAGTGGGAGGGTGTGCACTGGTCCATGGGGAGCGGGAGGGCGTGCACAGGTCCATGGGTAGCTGAGTGTGTGCACAGGTCCATGAGTAGTGGGTTGGCGTGCACAGGTCCATGGGTATCGGGAGTGTGTGCACAGGTCCATGGGTAGTGGGTTGGCGTGCACAGGTCCATGGGGAGCGGGAGGGCGTGCACAGGTCCATGGGGAGCGGGAGGGCGTACACAGGTCCATGGGTAGTGGGTTGGCGTGCACAGGTCCATGGGGAGCGGGTTGGCGTGCACAGGTCCATGGGGAGCGGGAGTGTGTGCACAGGTCCATGGGGAGCGGGAGGGCGTGCACAGGTCCATGGGGAGCGGGAGGGCGTGCACAGGTCCATGGGGAGCGGGAGGGCGTGCACAGGTTCATGGGGAGCGGGAGGGCGTGCACAGGTCCATGGGGAGCGGGAGGGCGTGCACAGGTCTGTGGGAAGCGGGAGGATTTGGTGAACGAAGTGTCGCCCGTGAAGGCCATAAGTTAGTTACCTCCAGTAATGCACTTCAACAGTTTGCAGGTGGTATATCACCGCAAGACATCACGTGTTTTTCTAGTCGCCCGCTGCAAAACGACGGTGACGGACTTAAGCTGTTAAAACTTACGTCAAAGTGTGAATGAAACCGAACATTCTCCGCGGATTCGCCCGTGCTTAAAGCACGTCGTGAAAAGATTACGCTCATTCGACGCCAAAAGCAAGGGGCAATTCTGAGAATTGTTCGGAACAGCCCCAAGAGTGGGGGCCAAGTCCCGCCAACTAAAAGAAGCCAACGTAGATCTTCACGAAGAAGGAAGCTGTACACCGTAAACAACTTTATGCGACTTTGGGGTTATCGCGTAGCAAATCATCGAGTCGAATGTTGCCAGGTGCAGCACGGCTATTCCATGCAATAAAACAGTAAATATTGCATCTTCAGTTGATGCGATTCCCAGGCATATGAAACATAGGTGCCGGAGCAGAAAGCAAAGGAAGTAGCTGCCCCCCCCCCCCTCGCCCAAATTTTAGGACCGACAGGCAGGGCTTACTAGTATGTATACATTACAAAGGAAATCAGCTCCGATCTGCCCCACATTCAAGGATGTTGTAAAAGACCATGGTGCTCTGGGCAGCAAATCTGAAAATACATTACGTTGCGAATGTTATGACGCAGTTCTTGCATTTTTATATTTAGTTTGACTGCGTGGAGAGCATCCTCGTAACCTGGGCGCTGACAGTGCTTATTACGATGTGAACCACGTCTTAATGCTTCCCGCAAACAGCTTGCGCTTTTACCCATGCGACGGTCGGTTTGCCGCTAGCATTGGATTCCGCGACATGCGTTCGCTGCGGCTCTGAGTGGGCTGTGAGGCGTCCTTGATGCGTACGTGGTTGGCTTCTCCAGCCAGACGGCTATCCAGGCGACCAGCTGGCCTCCCCGCAGGGAGACGTGCAGGGGCTCAGAGGTCACGGGCCCGTCTCTCATCAGGTCTTGGGGGCTCTTTGGGCCCTTCGAGACCTACGGGACCTCTTTGGGTCATTTGGGCCCCTCGGGAGCGGCGATCGAGTGCTTGAAGGGCTGAGCAGAGGGTGCGTTAAGGGGCTCCTGTCCGAAAGAGCTGTCATTCAGAGGGCCCATTGCGTCGGTCGGAGGCCCACTGGGACAGTGTGGGCCTCTATGTCGGTTAGAGACCACCGACGCCGTGTCGGCCTAGGCCCTGGTCGATCACTTCCCAGTCAGGGACCAAGCCAGGACCCGCTATTTGCGTTACTAGAGATCTCTGAAACAATGAGAACCTCGTTGTGCCGGTCAGGCGTCTTCATTGCTTAACATTAATTCTGCGTCGGTAAGGAGTCCAGAATCTGCTAGGGAGTATTTGATGAACAGGAACTGAGACAGAGCCTCGGATGTCAGAGGGTTTGTTGCGTTGGTTCGGACCATCTGACAGTGAAAGGAAATATGAGCAGTGTCAATGCAACGACAAAAAATAGAACTGTGGAATGACTGTCAGCCAGGGGCGTCAGTAGCGTGTGGGACGCTCCACCCGGTGACAGCCAGGTGTCAGCCAGAGGCCTCAGTAACGTGTGGGACGCTCCACCCGGTGACAGCCAGGTGTCAGCCAGAGGCCTCAGTAACGTGTGGGACGCTCCACCCGGTGACAGCCAGGTGTCAGCCAGAGGCCTCAGTAACGTGTGGGACGTTCCACCCGGTGACAGCCAGGTGTCAGCCAGAGGCCTCAGTACGTGTGGGACGTTCCACCCGGTGACAGCCAGGTGTCAGCCAGGGGCGTCAGTAGCGTGTGGGACGCTCCACCCGGTGACAGCCAGGTGTCAGCCAGAGGCCTCAGTAGCGTTGGGGACGTTCCACCCGGTGACAGCCAGGTGTCAGCCAGAGGCCTCAGTAACGTGTGGGACGTTCCACCCGGTGACAGCCAGGTGTCAGCCAGGGGCGTCAGTAGCGTGTGGGACGTTCCACCCGGTGACAGCCAGGTGTCAGCCAGGGGCGTCAGTAGCGTGTGGGACGCTCCACCCGGTGACAGCCAGGTGTCAGCCAGAGGCCTCAGTAACGTGTGGGACGCTCCACCCGGTGACAGCCAGGTGTCAGCCAGAGGCCTCAGTAGCGTGTGGGACGCTCCACCCAGTGACAGCCAGCTGTTCGATGAGTCGATCTCGACCCCTGTGACTCTGATTAGACCCTCTGCGCCAGTGCGGTGACGCCGCTGGTGCGCCATCAGTGATCCTCTGTGTCAGTGAGCGCCCCTGCGTCGATCAGGGACCGACTGCCCCGGTCAGGAGGTCTCCCGTTTCAGGGAAGGGATGCCTGATATGTCCCTCTAACGGCCTCCGGGTCGACCTGCAGAGGGCCCCGGCCCCATGTTACCAGAACGGCAGCCAGTGGATACCCCTGGCTGGGGCAGAAGGGTCCTTCAGCCGTAACCGGGGAAGGCAATGTGCCCTTTTGTCTTCTACCCGCGGGACTTCCTGCACGCGACAGTAAGGGGCGTCTGAAGGGTTCAATAGGTTTATCGAAACGTGGCAACAATATACATCGACATGGCCAGCACATGTTTGCCAGAGTGCGTCCATCCTTGGGCAGAGCAGGCCGGTCAACAACCTGAGCGGCGCTGTGGCCGCCGCAGCTCGCCCCAGGCGGCGGGATACGCGCGCGCGAGAGCGATCATGCGTTGCGAAATCATGTTTTTTAAACACTTTTAATAGCAATTCGTACCGTTCAAAGGTTAGGATAGGACGTGAGTTACACCTGTACATTTTAAGGCTGATTTTTTGAGCGGATTATTAGTTACAGCAACACGAACAATAGAGATTCCATCAGTATGTCAAGGGGTCGTCTTGCTGAATAGGCTAATCCATTCCGAGTATCAATCCGAGCAGGTTGAATCTGCGGTCCGAACTACTGTCTGTATGTAAGAAGTTGAGTCCATGAGCTGAACAAAAAACTTTTGTTCTGCTTTTTCGTTTTCGTGGTCCGTTTTCCGCCGCCTGATATCAGCTGTGAGGGCCGCGGCTCGGCCCATGGAGACTGCTAAGCCATCATCGCTAGGTAGGCAACGCTGTTAACACTTTAAGACTGTCATCGCGCGTGTTTAAGACTGTATGAAGCCCTTTTTGCACACTATCTTTGAAAAAAAATATGAACATCCCAGGCGAACATGACTTAGTCATATCGACAAAAAGCCTCTTGGAATGCACACTGCTGTTCACACCACAGTGACCTATATTACAGTTTACACCACAGTGACCTATACACACACCTAAAAAAAACTTCGGCAGTGCACTGTCATTGGCTATTACGGCCCGAATGGGCCATTACAATATAGATAGCCAGGGTGTTTTTTCGATGCAGCCATTGATACCCGGTCCCTCAATCTTACTGACCTGAATGCAAGCAGCATTGCTTCTTTTGGCGTTCTGGATCATCAACATCCACAAATTTTAGAGAAATGCCTCCAGTTCCATGGTTAGCACTCGTACCCTATCGACGTCCGTAAGTATCGATCCCTATTTGCGTAGCAAGTTACCATCATTTCGAAACACTCGTAAATCACCTTTGTCCCCACAATCAGTGATAAATGTTAAGCTACTAATGGCTTACTCTGAACTTAGGGGACAAAGTGCGGTTTGGTGGTGCACACCATTTTCTGCTCTTTAACACCAAATGTGCGCCTCTCATTTCCTGTCGCCTAGTTGAACGTTGAGTTTTTTATATTTTCGACTCGCTTTTAATTTAAACTTCAAATGTACGGCTGTTTCAGGTACCCTCAAACAAGTGGAAGCTACTAAGAGATGTGAAATATCGACCAGAAAGTGAAATTGAGGACCGAGGTATTCATCACCGACAGGGTGGCATCAATTTGCAGCTGAATATGTGCCTGTGCATTCGGAATCATTGGTTACAGAATGTTCTAAGGCTCCTGATTCAGATCCTGATTGGCAGCTATAAGTTGGCGCCGATCTCCGTCTCTCCATGCTGAGGCCTGGACTCATTATGGGATATTTACGAAACGCATGCCAGCGCATTTTTTGCACTTTACCTAGCTTATGTCGGTACTGCTCATGGGGTAATGCTGCTCCCCCACCCGGTGAAATCGTTCCTTTGCCGCTGCTAGTACACCACGCAAAATCACATTTTCAAAACCCTTTACACATCCATGCATTGTTACATGGTTAATGCCGAACTTTAACGAAACGAGGCGGAATTGGTCCACCAGCTCCCGGTGTCCTAGCTCTGTGTGCGACACCAGTGTTTGGCACGTGTGAGTAACGTCTGGAGGCACACAAGCTTACTGACTACGGCAAACTCCACATTCTACATTTTCCTTGTGAAGTTATTTTCAGGTGTTATGTCCTGTTATATTTGCGCGGTCTCGTCCGGATCGAAATAATCTCGCAACCACTCCTGCATCGAAGTCACTCTTCTCAGTGCACCCGAATGAAAACGCACATCGCTTTTGATTCGTGTTCCACATAGGTACCACCAGCACAGCTGCCTGCAAATTGTACTTATTCAACAGTTCCTTACCCTCGGCGTCTGCCAACAAGTCACCACTCACAAACACACGCACACACAAACGCACACTTATTTACAGGTCAGTGCGCCCATTGGGAGGGCGGCAGTGACGCCCAGCACGGATGGCACGCGAGGGATCCCCTAGGAGACGCCGGGACGACGCCTCGGCGCCCTCCTCGGCGAGAAAGCGGCAGCCACATCAAGAACGCCCCGTCGGCTACGCAGCGTGCAAAACTCGGTGAAGAGCGGTCTGTGAACACACGGATAGCCAAGGGGCAGCTAGACAAACCTTCCGGCGCCGCGCCGCCGTCGCCCGCTCGGAGGCCATGCCGAACGGCGCCGCACACACGTCTTTGGTGGCAGGCTGCTGCGCGCTACGATGGTCTAAGCACAGTCTAGCTAAGCTGGCCCGGCTCTATCACAGGAAACGCTTATAATATGCCGCCGGCGCGACGCACGGGCGGCGAGCGCGCGCGGCTAGATCGCACACAGAAACACAACGTCGAGTTCGGGTCGGGGCGCGGCCGCGCCGGCCGCGGCCCGGCCGGGCCTTCGTTGCGGCCGCGAGGGCCCAACGCCGGGCGCGGGCGCCCCACGACCCCGCAGGCTTCCGCTCGTCCGGGTCAGGCCTGGTCAGCGTCCCGCCGGCGACGCGCCTCCCCCGGGCGTCGAGTGGACTCGTCCCGCCTGCAGCACAGTGGACTCGTCCCGACCGCAGCGCAGTGGACTCGCCCGGACTGCGCCGCAGTGGACCCGTCCGGTCTACAACACTTGAAAGTTCTGGTAGCGGTAGTCGAAGTCGGCGCTAATGCCGTGCCGCCCGGCCGGCACGCTGTTTTGCTGCGATTGGCTCATGGCGTTGATATGACTGCTCACCTGCAACAAGACAACACAACTGTTGCAACACAACTGCTTACGAGAGAGCACCAGTGTCAGCATGTCGGCGGCGGATGTGCAACGAGGCGCCGTTGCAGGCATGGCTGCCACTCATCGGCGGCCGTGGGCTTTCTGCGCAGTCAGGCGGGACTTTCACAGATTAATGGTAGAGGTGGTCGGTGTGAAGTTTGGGTAAAATTATCTTCATCGTGCACGCATGGAGCTATGCAAATGTCACTACTTCCGTGGTTCGCGTATTTCGCCATACTGGCCCTCTTCAGCGAAGAGCCTTTCCCGCAACTGCTTTTCCAGAAAAAGTGGGCGCCCTATGAATCATGCAGTTGACGCGCTCTAAAAACCGAAATAATCATAACCATCATCGACTGAACAGAGTTCAACGGAATACGCAAGGCCTAAATCAGGGCAATATCCTAATAGGGCTGGGCCTTCTGCCGCTCCTGAAAACATGCTGTGGCCTCCTTGCCCCGACTCAAATAGAGCTTGTAATCCCACGTCCTTCCTATATCTGGATGAAACTGGTGGTAACTGGTTGTAACTGGCATCACTGAGCCGATTGCCCCCGATCCGCATTGTCTGCGTCAGCATCGTGCCGGATTTCTGGGATAAACAACACCGTTATGGTGATCCCGGGCTTAAAATCCAATTTGAATGAAGAAGTAGCGTTCTGTCGGATATACGCTTTAATAAATCCGGCTTTGTATTTTTCTAACTCTGTGTGCACACGGCTAAGGCCTTGCCAAATCACACTGGCGTTGGGAATGTTGCCACCAAAATCCCGTGGCAAACTGACTAGTGTTGGGCCGCCGTCGGCAGCCGTAATACTTCCGGCGTCTTCTCGGCTTACCAGCATGTATTGGCACGTTTTACTTCTACTGAGAATCCCCACGAGGCGTGACTATTTTAAGCCGAGGGCCCAGTATCTCGATGAACAGGTCATCGTGGCGGGAGCTGGCGGTGGAGGGCTGTTCGTTCCTTTCCCTGCCTCTCCGGCAATGCTAAGCCGCAAGGCCGCCTCTCCCGCCCGCGGGGCGACCTGACCGCGTGGTTACGACCATGGCCCGGCTTTTCCTGACCGGATCAAGCATCACTCAGCCGTGTCATCTGCGTCATCTGCGTCTGTGTCATCATCATCTGCGCGTGTGACGGACTTCCTCACGACCGTTTTTTTTTACTCTGCACAATTCTATGTTTGTATATGCTTGTTCCCGGCTGACTAAGCTATGCAATCTGTGAGTTAGGCTGTCTCGGTCCTCGTCTGCGGGCTAACCTGCGTGCATGGGTAAGGTCCTCGTACCACACTGCCCTGACCGTTCGGTCACGCTCCCCGCCCACGGGCCGGCCCATCTCGGCCCTCCGATGAAGCCCGGCCGCGCCGCACCGCTCCGGACGCTCCGCACTGCTCACCTGCGGGTTGATCTGGCCGTGCGAGTTGAGGTGGTACTCCATGTTGCCGTAGTAGCCGCCGTACTGGGAGTAGCCGGCCGCCTGGTTCGGCTGGTACGAGCGGTCCATCACCGCCTGACCCGACACCAGGTCGCCCATCGGCGCCAGCGACGCGGCCGGGTTCCAGATCGTATTGTACACCCCACCGTAACTCTGGAAGGGGCGGCGGGTCAGAGGAGCGCGCTGGCGCCGGCGGTACGCCCAGCTTGACGTCCTGTGTCGTCGTTCAAACCTCACGAAACGCAAAATGTTCATCCGTTCATTCGTTTAACCTCTGTCAGGACCATAACAGCTTTCACGACCTGCAGTTCTCTCCGCCAAGTCAGCATCGTCTCTGGCGTCACCCTGCTGACCTGGTGCGGCGTCGTGGACGGTGTGCTGATGGCCGGGGCCGTGGAGCACGTGACGGGCGGCGTGTACGGCGAGTCACGCGGCCCGGCCGCCGGCGGCGACGGCGTGCCGGCCGCCGCCGTCGGCGTCACCGCCGCCGCGTGCGCCGCTGCTGCCGCCGCCGTCGTCGGCGGCGTGCGCGTGCGCGGCTTGGGCTTGGGCTTAGCCTCGGGCGGCGCGCCGCCGTTGGTGTTGGTCTGCTTGGCTTGCTGGCGGATCTTGGCGCGTCGGTTCTTGAACCAGACCTGCCCGGCAGAGGCGGCAGCGTTAGCATCGGGTCACGCTGGCGCCAGTGGGTGTGTCATACGCCCGGCTTTAGGCCGATGCGCGCCCAACGCGTTTCACAGAAATAGTTTGCAAAACGAAAAGCTGTTGAGTTGTACCGTGCTACATTGTCTTCCTTTCTGGACCACAGACTGACTTTTAAAAGTGGCCCAATAGAAATCGTTTTCCCTTTTTCCATGTTTCTCCTTCATCAGCTGAACCTCAAAGGCTACGCAAAAGCGTCCACAAGCCCGCGCAGCCTCGTGCCCCAGCGTGCCCGGCCCGGTCGCCACTGTCACCGCGTCCCCTCCCTCCCACCCAGACAGCGGGGCGGGCCATCCCTCAGGCCGGCGGTGCGATGAGGCGGCCGTATGCCGGCTCACGCCCGTCCGCCGGCGGCGGGGCCGGCTCCTCCGTACCACCGGCGGCGGGCCGGCGCCTCCGCACCACCGGCGGCCGGGACAAGCCCGGTCCGGCCGCCGCCGTCGCCGTGTGACGCGCCTGGCTAACGGCGCGACGGCCGGCGGCGACAGCGGTGCTGATCACCGGGACGATGAGGCGGGTCACGTGACGTGCCGCCGCTGTGTAATGGGTTTCTCCACACTCCGACACATTCCGTCCGTTCTCGGCTGGTTTTTCGGCTCTGCACGTGACGGGATGTCCCGCTGATTGCTTTTTTTTCTCGCCGTTTTAGGTCGCAGGGTGTGCGCAAATGAGCTTTGTCTCATTTGCACCTTTTGCTAAAGAATGAATCACACGGGAACTAGAGGTGCATGAGTGAATACTTCCTCAGTTCTTTTTGTGGGTAGGAAAACAGTGGCAAATGACACTGATCAATGCAAACTTTTGTAAAAGAATTCGGTTGAACCTTCCAGGTCAAGGCCATTCCGTGTCACACTGGCAGATGCAGCTGCATCGCATCGTTCCAACGACGTTGAACCAATTAGCGAGCGGAGGGTGTCGATAATCATTAATTAGTCAGAAGTTTTCCTGCTTGCAGGTCCCCATAACAAAGTTTGCTATCTAGATTAGACCTGAAGACACATTTGAGTGTTGACAACATAAAAAAACAACTATCAAAGCCCGCCACTGGGAGTTCCTGACATTAGAACAATATTCCCGTCAGGAGAGGCCTGGGCTAAAGCGCAAAATAAAGCCAACTGGGGCACAGTGACATGAAGTATCCAAGGTACATAAAAATCATCAGTTGATATAGCCTTTGACTTAGCAGTGTTTTATCAAAATCAGTCAGATGTAACTCAAGGGCCATCAGCGGTCTTCAAAACCTGGATGATATAAATCTGGAAGTAAATGCCAGGATAAATCATTCTTCCGGTTGATCGCATTTTCATGATGGCACGATAACGTAAAATGTAGCAATGTGTGGGGGTGTAACTTGAAAAACAAGTAAACGCCAGGCAACAGCACATCGTGACCATAATGACCCCATTCCGCAAACCAGGCGCTCGTCATTTTTGCCTCCATCCAAGCCCGCGCGTAAAAGTCACGGCACCAAAAACGGACAACTTTTGCGCCATGACCTACTACGGCCCATTTTTACCCTGGCCGCGAATGGCGAACGTCGCCACGATCGGTTGTCCAGTCAGACCGGGCGTGCTTCTACGTCACACCCAACGGGTATGCCTGCCCTTCCTCCCGCTCGATGACTCCCGCCTGCCTTTGCCTTGTAACCACATGCTGCGTCTTCCTGGACAGGCATTCTGTCCCCAGCAAAAAAGGAAGCAAAAGCATCCAGCCTCGTGCAAGGCGAGTACTTCCTGCCCCGTCATACCGCCCTTCCTGTCCAGCTCATGCAGGACAACCCCCCCTCCCCTCCGGCCTCCCAGCCCACGAACTCTCCCGCCTGCCACTGGACGAACGCCCTGCCTCTGCTCAACGCTGCCCTCCGGCTGACACTGACCTGGACACGTGACTCGGGCAGGTTGATCTTGATGGCCACCTCCTCGCGCATGAAGATGTCCGGGTAGCGCGTCTTCTGGAACAGCGCCTCCAGGATGTCCAGCTGCTGGCGCGTGAACGTGGTGCGCTCGCGCCGCTGCTTGCGGCCGTTACCGGGCCCGGCTGCGGAGACGGCGTCAGGTCAGGGGGGCGCGCCGCGACCCGGGCAGGCCGGGCGCCGAACGCCGGCCGGCTGCTGCCTTGTGGACAGCAGCCGGCCGGTCAGCACCGGCGGCTTGGAGCGAGCACGACACAGGCGCAACGGCCATCAACACGGCCGGTCGAGTGGCGGTCTGGCAAGCAGCAAGCGTTTGCATCAGCACAAGTGACATCCTGGCGAGCAGGACAGTGTTTGCGGCAGGTCGCGTTAGTGGACGCACGGGGCGGCACGATAGGGCTTTAAGAGGGGTGACTGCCAAGACGAGCGGCGACACGAAAGCCGTCTTTATTTGAGCATTTTCACGAACATCGTCACGCCGGGGCTTGTGAACACCGCACACCGCACACCGCACACCGCACACCGCACACGTCGCGACAAATCAACTCAGGCGCTGACCAGCGGCGGCCTGTTCGCGATTCCACGAAAGTGTGGCGACCGACACAGGAGGGCGCACCCGCGGCGCGACAGCAGCGCGCGCATGGCGCAGCTGTGTTACGCTCGTCGGGCGACCGCTGATCGCGGCGATAAGCTGCGCGAAAACTCCCCGCATTAATAACTATCGTTATTGATTGGCTACCGCCACATCCGATCGTGACAGTTATTGACGGAAAAACTGCGATACATCGCCGTGCGGCGAGTGTCCGACACGTAATGAGTGGTCAGTTTCCTCCTCGCCCGCCCGGCAGCCGAGCAACGCCCTTAGCTCTGCGAATATTCCATTCAGGCGCGCAGTCTGCCAAACGGTCCCCAGAGGCGCGCCTCGCGACAGCCAAAAAATGGGGTCACAGTCGGCGGCATGCAAGGTCAAAGACGCTTCCACGAGAGTTGGCATCTCATGCACAGTCCTCGGATGCTTGAACTCGCATGCATGCGGGCTGCAGCGGTTGGCATTGTGCGGAGAACTGGGCGGAATGTCGGCGCAGTTTTGCGGGGACGTGGGAATGGAACGGAAAGAGCTGGTGGTGGGTGATAGCATTGTTCGTGGGCGCTGCGGCAACGGGTGAAGTGAAGCAGGGAAACCCTTGAGTCTGGTGTCTTCGAGAATGACCGCAACCATGGTAATAAACCGAGCTGGTGATAAAAGGTCCGTGGGTTCCGCGGGGACGTGGAGAGGAAATAAAACAATTCGATACTTGCGTAGGTGTGTGAACAAAGGTTTTTAAGACAACAGTGGTGTAAGGATACGGTGGAGTCGTGACTTCGCGACCTCATGGGGCGACAAAAAGACTCCGGTAGCATTTAGTTTTGGACCAATGGCAGGGAACATGTCATTTTTCCAGGCTGCCTACAAAATGCTGAAAGCCAGAGAATTGATTCCATCTGATAAAAGCCCGGGGCCAATACCGAAGCAAAACGTAAAATATTGGTAGCTTGCTCTCGTGTTCCGTACCACTTGTCATTAGCTCAAGTACAAGCAGAAAGTCGGCGAAGCCATAGAACGATCTTCTCGCAATCCCTCATATCCAACAATCGCATGTGACGCGGCCGCAAATTCTGCCGCCAAACTTGACCGTACGGGAGGGAGCAGGACCGATTCTGTCCCCTGGGACACCGAGTCCCTGCAGCGGCGGAGACCGCGCCGTACAAAAAGGGATCCGTTGTCTGGCGCCCTAGCCAGCGCACGGGCGCGGACCATTCTGCGGGCGCGCGTGTCCCCGCCTGACACTGTGACCGACGCCTGAGCACCGGCAGCACTGGGGGCCCCAGCTGAGACTTCCACCCCGTGGCGGCGTACTGATCTCCAACACTTGGGGGCAGGCAGCGGTCGCAAACGCCTGAAATTCAGAGATGGAAATTCCCCAAGAGCGGGGTCTTTTGGGAAAACGAAATATGCCGTCTGCGTTACAAGCCTAACACTAACTTTTTTGGGTCCAGATAGGGCCGAACCAGCCTCCCCTCAGCTTCCCAGCGACACCGATCCCGCCGGAGACACTCAGGAGAGTGGTGGACTTCACGGGCCGGGTACACCCACCGGTGACCATGTGGAGTAAGCAACGAAATGGGATAGGTGCAGATTGTGGGAGAGCGTAGGTATCGGTGAGACCCTTACGAAATATCGGGCTGGTAGTCCAAGTATAGCAATAGAACGCTATTCTTTGCGGTTTTTTCAATCACACATGGCTCTATTGACAGCTCTCTTGCAATTATTAACGCAAAAGAGTTAGCTTAGGTGCAATCTGTCCTGAAGCTTTTATGCCATTTGGAACCAAGGTGCTAAAAATGCAAACAAGTGAGTAACGAACGGGCAAAGCTGATAAAATATGAACACCGGGTGGATTGTGTGCAGGAAAGCTCATTAGCAAAAGCCTCTAAAGGGGAGTTTTTCGGTTTTTCCGCTGCCATCTGGCACATGGAATTGTAGGGTAATGATCTACTGGAACAGTGTAATGGGCTTTGAGCGTAGAGAAACACCCTCATAAAGATCGACGCAGGGTTGGAGCCAGCCTCTCCCACAGGTACGCGTCATATTCAGAAGGAAATCAATCCCGAACGACGGCCATTCGAGCCACCTGCTCCCTTGCACAGGAATGACTAGCTGTGCTGGGCATGCTCCTCTTGCGCTCAGCACGCGGCACGTGGACACCCGTGACGCCACGGAGAACCGAACCGAGGGGTCACATGTCTGTCACACCCCAGCCCAGGCGCCGCCGTCAGCAACAGAACCACCAGCTGATACGGATAACTGATTGCGTTTTAGGTCCAGGAGCGACGACGCAGTTTAGCATTATCGCAGGGTAGCTGTTCCAGCTTCCACTTGCTGTAAGAGCCGAGCCTACCGCCGCGTCTGCCCGAGCCACCGCCTCCTACACGGCCGTGGCTGCCCTTTAGACTAGGCCAGACGCGACTGCGGGGACGCGAGCGACTCCATCTGCCGCCCGGGAAGGCCAGAGACGACCGTGACCGACCCGAACCCGCTCTGCAGCCGCCGCTGCACGCCGCGGTTCTCACGCAGCCAGCGGCAGCCCTCCCACGTTCCGCCCGCTTCCGATTCAAATGTCAATGCGCAAAAACGCTGAGGAAATCCGGTACAGCGTTTCCAGCAGCCGCGCCCGCCCGCGCGCTGAGACAATACGCCCGGCTCGCGTGATCATCGGTGACGTCACGTCCGACGGAGGGCGTGATGCCTGCCCTCCCAACTCAGCCTACCGCCGTGCACAGCAGCGTGCGTACGTTTCCAGCAGCCGCGCCCGCCGGCGCACTGAGACAGTACGCTGGGCTGGCGCGGTCGTCGGTGACGTCACGTCCGACGGAGGGCGGCGGCTGGCGCGGCGGCCGCAGCCGGTGTTCACGTGACTGAGCGCGCCCGAAGAACTCTATTTTTTATTCGCTAACAGGCACGACGACGTCGGCAAAGAACCGGGCTCCGGTGACCTAAAAACGAGTCAGCCAATCGCTGGCCGCCGCGACGCTCACGCCAATACTACACCAACACGCGCCAGACTGGCCAATTATTTACCCAATGAGGAAAAGCCCGCGCAATGACGGGACGGCGAGCGCCGGCGAAAAGCGTCCCCTCCCGCCCCCGGCTGCACCGCTGCTGTCGACGGCGGGCGGCGGGACGACAGAGCGCGCGCTGCCGGCTTCGCCACCGCAATTAGACGCGCACTTTTGAGCAGCTAATTGGGTGTTACAAACCGACCACCGCGGCGCGCGGGCCACTCAGGAGCAAGACGCACGTGCTCGCGCCGGGCGCGCCACGTGCCGCGCATTCAAGCGGCTGTGCCCGGTAGCGCCACGGGATCGGGTCTAATCAAATTACTGGGGGCGGCGACAAAGCATTATCCGAGCGTCATATTCCAAATTAGGTCACATGGGAATCGTCGCGACCGGGGACAGATGCGAACCATTTTCCGTGCCAGTCGGCGCGCGCCCGCTCGCGCGCGCGGGGAAATGATAATCTGATCAGAAATTAATTTCATAGATGACAACACTGCAACCGCCCCGGTCACCCGCGTGGAAGGGCGAGATAATAGAGGATACAGGGTGCCGCTCGGTTGCTGCAGGTTTCCCAGAGCGGTCGTGGGATCGCGGCGGCCGCGCCGTGACACTGCGCCGTGACACGGCGACGTGACTTGAGGTCGTGACGTGACGTCGGGACCCGCGGCAGCGGCGCTGCCATGGGTGGGGCCTGGGATCACTTCGTAGCGGCCTTGCGCTCACTTCGCCGCCTGTCCGTTTCGGCTTTCTAGGCATTTGTTTAAACGCGCAAATAATCACCAAAGGAGTAAAACTCCACGAAGCTCTATGTTCTGTAGGACATCTGACTTCATACCTCTACCCCTCCTCCTATTCTCCGAATTTTTCTACGCCTCGCTTGTGAACGCTACACCACGGACATCAATGCACTTCCAGTTTCGAAAGCGCCGACGAATCTAAGCGCGACACATTTCATGTCACATTTTGTGGGCCGTGAAATTTTTGCTGTCCAGGTGCCGTTCCAACGACGCACGCAAGTCAAATCACCTCCTATCGCGCTGGCACACTGTCTGCCTGGCTTGTGCTTATGTGACGCAGCACATATCGGCCCAATCGAACGAACGTGAAGGCCGAACGGCACCGATCCCTGAGACAAGCGGTTCCGGATCAAGATCAAACCGCGATGCCTCTGGATCTAAGTGACAGTTGCTAAGCCGATGTGAGAAGTGACAGGGTGACTGAGGCCGCGGCGCTGTTGTGAACAGAGAGGGTGCAGCAGGAACGGTTGGATTCGGATGCCGCAGGCGCCGACGCACGGAGACGCTCCACAGCGAGCTACGCAGGCCCTCAGCGGGCGGCTGTGCAGGCCGTCATCGCCCGCCAGTCCCACACCGGCCGCGCAAC
>NW_023596420.1:41493043-41548043 GCF_011947565.3 Pollicipes pollicipes | reverse complement strand
GATAAGATAAAACGTTATGTATTGTGGCGAGAGTGAGCCGGGTGAACACTGAAACTATTTGGACATGACCATTTTGTCTCGACCAGACCGGACCACACCAACGCAACTCAGACCACATCGTGTCGGGACGAGAAGCCTTCAAGATTCGGCCAGTAACGGGCGTGCTCACCGTGGCCGATTAGTACCGGTTACACTCGTCGTGATGTTATCGCCAATAAAGGTCATGCTCTCGCAATGATGTACGATCATTCGGCCCCTGCGGGCGGAGCCGATAGTGCCGACACTGCTGTGCAAATTCCTGGCCGCTCGCACAGCCACAATTTGCATTCGCACGTGCATTTGGCAGGTTTGCAATTTCACACATGCTGGTGGCTTTTAACACGTCCGTCACAGACAGTACATAACTGATGGAAAATGCGGGCGATTCGGATATCTCGGGTAGCGTGCGATACTCGGGCACTCCAACCTCGAGCCAAATCAGCTGGCCTGACGCCGTTCCCAGGCTCCTGCCAGCGCCCGACAACAGCTGACCCGAGCTTCCCGACAGGCCGAAGCGTCCGGCGGTGCGCCTCCGGCCGGCGGGCTCTCCACCGGCCGCCGGCGGTCCCGGCGGCGGACGGCAGGCCCGGAAGCGCTGGCGGCGACGCGGCCATCGTGCTCGGGGCCCGGCCGAGGCCCGACCCGACTGCCCTCGGGTCGCGACCTCGGGGTCCGGGGGCCCGGCCCGCTGCCCGAGGAAGCCGTATTAGCCGACAGCGCTGGCGCGGCGACGGCGCGCGGCTTAATATGGCCAGCGTCGCGAGCCCGGCCCGGCCGTCGGCCGACAGAGCCGCCGGCGAGCGCCGCGCGAGCCTGTGCGGAAGTCGAGCACGAGGCATTAGGCGGGTGGCCGCGGATGTGCTGCGAGGAAGACCCGCGATGCGCTTTGCTAGTGCAGACTAGTTTCCACCTGCGAGCTGTCATTCCAATATAGCTGCAGTGGAGCGTGGATGACGCGATTGTTGCCGGGCCCGTCCGTCTCGCATGGGACGCTCGAAGATTGGATTGTAGCGCGGCAGGAATATTGACCACACTCAGATGCTGTTTGACAACATTGTTGACCGGATTGACATGGATCGGACGCCATTCAGAGCGTGGAATCCTCCCAGCTGCATAATTCACGGGCGCTCAAGGCTATTAGTGGTGTCGGTGTCCACTGCAATGAAACCGGTATTGCTGATAGGGAACAGATTCCAGCCGCGCGACGGCCGGTGCGCAGATCAAGAAGATTTCAAGCGGCAGGTCACCTGCCGTGCAAAGGGGGGGAGGGGGGCAAGCCCACTGACAGCGCTTGTAAAGCCCAATCTCGGCATCGCACGACGAGCCCATAAATCGGCAACATCGCCGTCGGTTCCGTGTCACGTCGGCGAAGAAAAATTCCGTGAAGTCTGGTAACAATTATCATAGTTCGAACAAGGTAGGCTGATTCTAAACAGACGCTAAGCTCGCCAACTGCAGCTCCAGTACTATCGCAACATTCGAGTCACGACTTACGCCTGCCGCAAACCTCCACTAATTCCGGGGGCGTCGCAGATTACCTGCCAATACAGGCGGGATGTTTTCGGACGGCGAACGCCAACGCCAGGTCTCGCGCAGAGGCGCCAGAAATGCCGACCCAACCGAGCGAGCCCGACTACATGAGCCCAACACCGAAGCTCCGGTATCTACAACATGATACAGAATGCCGTAGATTCCGATCGAACTGATGCCTCCCGCAATGAAGACCCAACAAGCCAACACGATTGCCTCAATCACCGCCGGCCTTCGCCAATGGTAACCCTGACCTCACACAGGGCGGTCCGGTAATGCCGGCTGGGCCTCGGCACCAAGGCAGCCGGCCCGGTCTGAGGTGCCGGTAATGCCGGCTGGGCCTCGGCACAAGGCAGCCGGCCCGGTCTGAGGTGCCGGTAATGCCGGCTGGGCCTCGGCACCAAGGCAGCCGGCCCGGTCTGAGGTGCCGGTAATGCCGGCTGGGCCTCGGCACCAAGGCAGCCACCCCAGTCTGAGGTGCCGGTAATGCCGGCTGGGCCTCGGCACCAAGGCAGCCGCCCCGGCCTGAGGTGCCGGTAATGCCGGCTGGGCCTCGGCACCAAGGCAGCCGCCCCGGCCTGAGGTGCCGGTAATGCCGGCTGGGCCTCGACACCAAGGCAGCCACCCCAGCCTGAGGTGCCGGTAATGCCGATCCTAAACGTGCTGGAGACCAGGACGCGCAGCATACTATTGTTCTACCTCCGAGCTAGCCTGCTCAGCAGCAGTGCCGGCAGCGAACAAACACGAGTCCAATCTAAATATGAATTAACTATGAATTATCGTTATCTAGCCCTAAATCAAAGTCCAATCACCACCAACAGATCATGTTATCGCTGACCACCAAGCACCCGCGAAGTCGCGGCCTCAGGGGCAGGCCTGGCGCCCCGGTCGGCCGTGCAACGTGACCTGCACCGACCTGGACCTGACCCCCTCCGATCGCTTCACCCGATCACGGCCCGATGGCGCGACCGGTCTCCAGCGACCTGGCCTGACCTTGACCTGGCCCGACCGGCCCGGGTCCTCACCTCGTCACCGCCCGGTAGCCACTCTCGCGCTTCACGTCCGCGTAGGCCAGGTCACACGTCACCAGTTCGCCCTGGGGGCCCAGCCGGTTCGGACTCATACTGACGGCACGTCCTGCGTCACCAAGTCACCGCCGCTGAATGGAGACGCCGGGCGGCGGACCGGCCGGCGGCCGGCCGCGCGGCGGCGCCGCCGGCGGACCGGCTCGGCCACCGCGGCACAGCATCGGCCGCGGCCACGGCGTCGCTGCCGCCCGGCCGCCGCCGGCCGGCCGGCTGCCGCCGCGGAAACGATAATTACTCCATTACTTCCAGCCAGGTGGCGGTGAATGGGCGTGGATTCCGGGGCTACCTGCGAACGGGCGAGAAATAGCGGCGCGTCCCGGCGGCGGCGCGCGGTCCGCGGCCGCAGCGGGCGGTCCGCGCGCCCACCAAGACCTGTCACTCGCGCGGCGACAATTACCCGCTAGTTGCGCACACAAATTGCGGCGGCGATGATGGATGCCGCGCCGGGCCGCTCGCAACAAAGCGCGAGACGGCCGGGGCCGCGGGCGGGGCCGGTCCCACGGGCCGTCAGGTGGGGGCGACGCGCACCATCTGATTGCCGCGGCTCTGGCGGAGGGGGGGGGGCGGACAGCGCCCCGCCCCGCGGACGCGTCGCGCGGCACCCGGGTCAGAAAGGGGGGGGGGGTCAGCCGGCCGGCCGGCGGGCCGACCGATCGAGCGGAAAGTTTGTAATCCCGCGCAGCTGGGCCGGTAAACATGGCGACAACAGCGCGCCAAGATGGCCGCACGAGCTCGCAGCTCCCATTGTGCCGCGCGGCGCGGCGAATTGCGCCATAAAGGCGGCGGCGCGCGCGGCCGCGCGGAACAGGCCGGGGCGGAGCGAGCGGCCGCGGCAGCCCACAAAGAGAGACGAGGCCCGACCCGGCCCGGCGGCCGGCGGGTCGCGGCCGGCGCCCCCCGCCGCCAACAATGCAGCAATTACACGCGCACCAACGCCGTCGCCGGCATCAATGCGACCCTGACGGACGACACGACGGCGTGGAAAATGATGAACTGAGCGTGCGCGCGCGCGCGCCCGTCCGCCATTGTGGCGCCGCGTCGCGACCGACGCGACCCGCCGTCGACGATCGAGCGGGTGGTGTGGGCGGCGAGCACAGCCGGGATCAATAGCGGCCGGCGCGACGCGTCGTGATCCGGCCCGGTCGGTCCGCGGTCCGGCGGCGGGCGGTCTCATCCGCCAGCAGCGGCACCGGCGGCGAGCAGCGGCCGGGCCGGCAGCACGGGAGCTCGAGAGACGCCGTCCGCAGCAGCGCTCATCGGCTGAGGGAGACGCCCGCAGCTGCAGGCGCTCCGGGTCTGAGTCGGAGTGACTCTGTTGTGGCATGCGTCGACAAGCAGCGCGCTCGGTCGATGACCGTTGACTTATTAACGGCGGAGCAACTGGTAACGCAAGGAAAGCTCAGTGTTTATTGATCGCTCTGATACGGTCGCTTTGTGTTAGCTGGAAGTGCTTGATCCGCGAGGACTGGAAGCCTTCGCCACGGCCCTTGGCAGCAAGAAAACCCTGGTTTCAATGTCAGGTACCGGTTCTTTAGTTTAGTGCAAGCGAAGCCTCTCGATACAAGTTGTAATTCGAGTACGTGGATGTACGTTACTTGGCTGGGAGCCCAGCTGCTATTTGATCCGTCAAACAACATGGACTTTAAATTAATCTTACACTCCAAATATCACAGCCAATCGCGTTCTGAAATGACGCGAGGGCCACCGTGTTGCAAGAAAATATAGCTGAGATTAGCCGAGGTAGCGAACAGTTTTCCGCTACAATATTGTTATCCTTCACGAATAAATGAGCCCAACGTTGCCAAACTGCGACTTTTTGCGTCAGTTTGCACCAGCAAGTAGTCTTGTTTACAACCAAGATTATGCTAACCCCCTGGACAGCGTTTGGCACTTGGGCGTGTGGCGCGGGTCCAACTGCGGCGCGCCATGAACACCCACATAAACAGGGTCCAGCGTTTGTGAGTTCAAGGCAGTGAAATGAGCAATGTCATCGTGTTTCGATGGTCTGAAAGAGATTGTTTGCAATCTCCCTACATTTCCCGGCACTGTCAGTAAGCTAAAAAGGGATGCACACTTGGTGTTCATTATAGGGCTAATAGAGAAGCAATATCTAAGAAAACGCGATCAAAAACGAGCTACAAGCACAAGTGTGTTATAATTTTCATCTGACTTTTATTTTGAAGGAGGGTCTGGAAAAGCTATAATGCCATTTTGTGAACCTGGTGTTGGTTCCTGTACCCAACTGACTTCATCGCAAGTAACGGCCATTTGCCACCATACGCAATTAGAAGCCATTCATGGCTAATATCCAACCCCATCAACAGCATGTTCGCAGGTAAGTTTGCCGACTACATCAGGGCAACTGTTTCTCCCCACATGATAACAGGCGCGGATAATTTATACGGCTCGTCGTCAAACATCGACGCCTCCCGATCTGACATCCAAATTAACTGATGACACCGCATTAACTAAGCTACCCTCAGCATGCAAATCAGCCCGGCGAATCTGCAAAGTTTTCGTAATCTGGAAGCGCTGCAATCTAATCACGATTACGGCGCGCTGCGGCGGACGGCGCGCCCGCCGCCGCCGCCGCGCCGTGTTGCTACTTACCGCCCGCTAATGCCAACCCAAATAAACACGCGGTGCTTGGAGAGCAAACACAGACACGGACCCGCCGGTCGGCCGACGCGTCGCGCAAATGGACAGCGGGCGTGCAATTAGCTGAGCGACGGCGGCGACGGCGGAGCGAGCGACGGCGGCGAGCGACGGCGGCGACGGCAGAACAAGCGACGGCGGCGACGGCGGAGAGCGACGGCGACGGGTGCGGGACGGCGGCGACGGCGGCGAGCGACGGCGGCGACGGCGGCGACGGCGAGCGACGGCGGCGGGCGCGGGACGGCGGAGGGCAGCGGAGCAGGCAGAGACGCAGGACGGAACGACGGAGATGGAACGACGAAAGGATGCAGGAGTGAGGGGAGGGAGAGGGAGTTGCGGAGGGGGAGATAGAGGATGGAGGATAGGGAAAAGGGGAGACAGGAGGGCGTCCAAGTGGAACTACAACTCTTTCCTGACAAAAACAAGCAAGCTAAAGAGCGAGACAATCGAGGAAGCGAGTTGAACGACCAAACAAGAGGCCCCTTGCCGATACTCAGCAGCGATCAAAACGTGACGACAGTAAAGCGACAGCTCTGCCTCCCGCAACGCAACGCATATCGTACGGAATCATTGAGGAAAGAGGGCCTGAAGCCAAAATAGGGTGCTCGAAATTGCGCCGCATGAGCTATTGAACTACAAGTCCACTAAGAAACGATTGGATTCCATCGCGCCGCAAAGCAGCGCACACCGTGTCAGAAACGGACCGTGTCCCGAAGAATCACCGATGAATCACAGCTGTGAACAGTGTGGGAGCGCGGCGCACCGTGCGTTCGCACGCGTCCGTGACACCCCAAAACACGGAGCCGGAAACGAACGGGCACAGCGGCTCCGAGAGCCTATCACTGCCGTCCGTGCCGTTAAAGGGCCGGCCGGCGGGGCGGGGTCGGTTGACTCGCGGTGACGCCGGCCGGGCCGACACTCTCACTGCGGCGCGCCGGTAATGATGGGGCCCCGGCGACGGCCGGCCAGCCTGTCCGTCAGCGGCGTCGGAGGGGCGCCGGCCGCAGCGGGGCATCATCGCTCGGACACGCCCCGTGTCGCCCGCGGCCCCTACCTGGCGGGGCAGGCACCATGAAGCGTCCTCGGTCACCCTGACATGCGCAATGAATGGGACGTGATGGATGCGTCCGGACGGACAGCGGGATGGCGCGATAACGCGGCGAAATTACCCCAGTGGGCTTGGACATGGGTAAAATGAAGTGCTTCGAACGAATGTGCTGAAAGGTGAACAAATTACTTTTTGACTCATTCGCAGCTTAATCTCTGGCACCGACTAAAGCTAATGAGTGGCATATGATCATTTCTTACACGAAAGGGCAAAGTCGTTGAGGTCTCACGGAAAGAAGTTGCAAATATCACGTAATGAAAATTCTAGTTTCTTTTTATTAGCCGTTTTAATAGCAAGACTAGAGCTCATTCTCAGTTTCTACGTACGTCACAGCGACATGGTATGTTTTGTCAAGACGACTTCAGCGCGCTCCAAACCGTGTTGGGGCACCCAAATGGAATGGTATTCATAGGTAGCTTGATGCCGCACTTTTCTGGACTGAGGAGACGATGGCCAAGTGTCGTACAAGACAGCTCTGCCCTGGAGAGCCGCCGGAGCGGCAGTGCCTGACCGAGCTCGGCCGCCCAGGAGCCGTGCCGGCCCGGGCTCGACCGCTCGGGAACCGAACTGAGCCGGGCTCGGCCGCCCGGGAGCCGTACTGGGCCGGGCTCGACCGCTCGGAAACCGAACTGGGCCGGGCTCGACCGCTCGGGAACCGAACTGAGCCGGGCTCGGCCTCCCGGGAGCCGAACTGAGCCGGGCTCGGCCGCCCGGGAGCCGAACCGGGCCGGGCTCAGCCGCCCGGGAGCCGTACCGGGCCGGGATCAGCCGCCCGGGAGCCGAACTGGGCCGGGCTCGGCCGCCCAGGAGCCGTACCGGGCCGGGCCTCAGCCGCCCGAGAGCCGTACCGGGCCGGGCTCGGCCGCCCGGGAGCCGTACCGGGCCGGGCTCGGCCGCCCGGGAGCCGTGCCCTGCCGTGCGAGAATGCGGATCTGGGCCGGCGCGTGAGGCGGCCATCTCGTGCCAGCACGCCGCCGCCAGCCGTCACTGCGGCCGGCTATCTCGGCGCCGGATCGCGCGCTCCCGCTGGCACCCCGCGCCCCTCGCCCTGCACCACTGCCGGTGCCCGGCCACCGCCGACGGACCGCGCCGACGGACCGCGGCCGCCGCCGCTGGGACCGCAGGAGCTGGTCCGCGCGGCTGGTCTCCGGCCGGCGGTCAGCGGTCCGCGCAGTCCGCCGGCTCTGCCCGCCGCAGCCGACGCCGCCGACCGGCCGGCTGACTCGGCGACGCAAGACCCGTGCAGACGCAAGAGCCCGCTGCCCGCGCCGTGCAGACGCAAGAGGCGCGCCAGCCCCGTGCAGCACGTGCGTGGCCGGGGCGCCGACACGGCGGCGAGACGGACGGCCACACGGCCAATTAGCCGGCGCGCGGATTTTCCAGGCGCGGCTGTCGGCCCGTTGCCTGGGCGCCGCAGCGAGCGCCGCGTGGGCCCGCTGAACCCGGGCCCGGGTCGGCCCGCTCCGTCAGCGTGTGTGCTTTGAAGCACCGCGCGCGCGCCTCTGACCATTACTATTGCAAGTGGCTTGGCGACCTGTTGCAGGCGCCGTATCAGATGGTGCGCGCGGCCGCTGTATCGTGTGCCGGCCGCGGATTACTGTCGGCTCCTGTCACGGCCAACCGAGCGCGCCTCCTGTCCCGCCAGCGTCTTTGGCAACACGCACTGCTGAGTGTGATGAATAATTTACGGCTCACCCTGGTGAGATGCTTGCGTGAAGCAACTCGTTCAACTAGCACAGCATAAAACGGTCGTCATCAGACCAATGCTGAGCTTGAAAACTGCCGCAGATGTCCAGACCGCAGCCGGATCACCACCGAGGACCTTCACCGCAACACCCGGCCCACCACCCGGCACAACCGCATCTCCAGCTCCGTGTCCCGTCTCGGCCTCTCGCGGCTATCCCCGGCCAGCCAACGGACCGCGGTGGATCGTCCGACCGGAGGCGTCGGAGGCGGGCGCGCCACCCACCGCCAGGCACCCCGGGCCAAAGTCGGCGACCGGAACCGACGCGACCGCGAGCGGCCGGCCCGGGCGACCGTGGCGTGCCGACCCCACCTCGCGTCCGTAATGGTATCAGCCCGCCCCCCCCCCCCGCGGATTATCCGCGCTCATTTGACTTCTGAACGCCAGCAGCGATGCGGCCCGCTGGCCGAGAATGCCGGAATCCGCCTGGGTCGCGTCGGAGAGCAGCGGCCGGCGCCATGTTTGGCGACGGAGGCCGCCGGTAATAGGCGGAAGAATCCGGAGGTAGGGGCCGCGACTCGCCACTCCTCTGGCGGCGGGTGCCGCGCCGCGCTTATGGGCCGGGGTAATTGTTAAGGTCGTGCACGGAAGCAGCTATCAATTGATCACATACCACTCGCATGCAAGTGGCCGAAAATTCGGTAACGTAAACCCCGCCCACCAAATCTCCCATACAATTATCGTCACGCTAGCTTACTCCCACAGGTAACGTATGTAGATGAGCTCACACAAGTGTTCGCCTACCTCTATCTAACCTTTCTGCACAGCAAAGGAAGCTTAAGAGAACGATGGCGGGGGGGGGCGACAACATGTCTAATAGAAGGGCCTTCGTACTCAAATTTTGACGTGGGAGGCCCGCGACGACACGCCCCACGCGTCCGTTTGACAACACCGGCCGATGGGACCCTAAACCTAACTTGCAGCTTGTATGCCTTAGTCGCTGAAGAACTGAATTTGCAAGCTACGCAATTTTCGTATCTTCGCTTTCAGCTTTTTTATCTCATTTTGTCCAAATTTGAGGAGCCCTTAATAGGTGATGGCTGGAAGAGCTTTCAATAGGCCATGACTGATGATGACGTAGCTGCTGGGGTTCAGGCCAGTTGCATTTGGCGTTCCTAACATCCATTTGTAGTGGAGTATGTTTTCCAAGGCGCTGTTTTCCCGGGATGGGTGTCCGCACACACAAGGCAGGACTCACAAGACCTATCTGATGTGACACAAGTCACATGCGCCGATGACGTAATATCATCACACGATTTACAGGACCGCTTTGTCCAGCGGCATACCACACAGCTATGAAGATGGAAAATGGGCCATCAGTTGCCATTTTTACCTCGTTGACCTGGTTTGACCCACGAAAGGCCAGTGGCTCTGACCTTCAACGATGCTAATCTGATGGCATTTCACGCGATCCGTCCGTTGCCGGCTCTTCCCCGCTCTAGCGTGTCTCACTGCTGAGATCACCGTGGCCAGCGGCCCCGCGCGTCGGTGCACCAGTGGGAACAACACCCGCCCGGCCGGCGATGGACGGCGGAGCCCGAACCATCCCGACGCCGGGCACGCGCTCGGCGCGACGCCCCGGCCGGCGCGGAGACAGGGCGGGCGCCCAGCGACGCCGCGCGGGCCGCTGCCGCTCACCCTGGCGTGCGGCGCCGCTCGCGGCGGCGGGCGAGTCGGGCCGGCGCGGGGGCGGAGTCCGCTCTGCAGCCTTTCCCGCCGGCCTGTCGGCCGATCTTGGGACGTGGCCACTCTCGGCCGCGATAACAGGCACGCTTTCGGCCGCCCCATCCGGTTTCGAGTGAGCGCGCGTGGAAACGGACGCCAGACGTCAGGCTCGATCACACGGCTGCATCCTCAATCGCACGAGTCACGCGAGTGCTGCAGTCGGCGGACCACCGCGGGCCTTTCGACTTAGTGCTGTTCGCGTCGCGTGCGGCTCCGCTCATTACATCACGGCCTCGGCGTCCAGCCCAGGACGCAAAGTCGGCCGTCACGACGCCGCTCCGAGGGAGGCCCTGAGGCAGGCCCTGAGCGAGGTCGGAGCAGGCCCCGGAGGAGGTTCTTGGAGGACCACTGGGGGCGTCGCAGAGAGTGCCCTAGAGGGCTGTGAGGGTATCTAAGACCGCAAGAGCGGCCGAGCAAAGCCCTGTGATAATTGAGCGTTAGTCCCTAAGGAGCCTCTGGGAAGCCTCTGAGAGTCCCGAGCGATCTTCTGACGGAGGCCCTGAGGTGGCTTCTGAGGGAGGGCTTGAGGGAATCACCTAAAGGGAGGTCCACGGGATCCCTGAGGAGGCCTCTAAGGGAGTCGCACGACGGCAGGCCCTCAGGGAGTTTGTAAGAGAGCCGCTCAGGAGGCAGCGAGCGTACCACACAGACTGTGCGAGTGACAAATCTGTGCGCAGCGCCCGCCTCCGCCTCCGCCAGCGCGGATCGCGTGCGGCGGAACTCTTGGCCGCCGGCTCAGTCGCCGTCACCCGTCACCCGTCACCCGTCACCCGTGACGGCCGGCGCAGCCGTCACGAGCGGCGCCCGGTGCGCTCACGTGCGGACGCGCGCGCTTTGATGGCGCCGCGATCGTATCTGCGCTGGCGGGCGTGCACGGCCGCTGCGTCTGCCGACGAAGCGGGTGTGACAGCCGGACTGGCCGGCGGCGGCGGGCCCGGCGGCGGCAGCAGCTGGCGGGGGACAGGGGGACTGCTGGGCCGTCCTGGACCGTCTTCTGGGCCGAGGGCCGAGACAACTAGACACCGGGTCTGATCGCTCTGGGCTATAATGGGAACCACCGCAGACCAGCCGGCAGAAGAGAGGACGCGAACCGATCAGATACGCGCAGACGTTGGCACGAAGGGTTAAGTGGCCATGCAAGCTATGTTCGGCTGTCGCAGCTCTGCCAAGCTCGTGCACGAGAGGGGTCGAGGCTGCCGGATGGGTCAAAACGAGGCGGACAGTGGATCGCCAGGGCTTAGCCTCGCCTGTTTTATCACGCCCAGCTCGGCGCGCGGCAACGTCAGAAAACCCACCGTTGCGGAACGAAACCCCACTGTTTCCGAGCGATTCTTTCCATCTATCACCATGCTAAACATTCCCGAGGGGAGGGAAACCAATGCCCCCCTCCCCCTCCTCCACTTCGCACGCCCATGTACCAATACATCCCAGCGGCAACCACCAGCGCCTTCTGGCCCTTCCAGACGAGCCACCGGTCACGAGAAGCGGGACGTCGGGTGCCGGTAGTGGCGCGCCGGGTGCCGGGTGCCGGGTGCGCCAACGCCGACGGACGTGCGTCCCGCGGCTGACGTCCGGCCGTGCGCCCGCGCTGACGGATGTGCGTCCCGCGACTGACGTCCGGCCGTGCGCCCGCGCCGACGGACGTGCGTCCCGCGGCTGACGTCCGGCCGTGCGCCCGCGCCGACGGACGTGCGTCCCGCGGCTGACGTCCGGCCGTGCGCCCGCGCCGACGGACGTGCGTCACGCGGCTGACGTCCGGCCGTCGGGCCCGGCCGCCGCTGAGCTGGCTCAGCAGCGGCCGGGCCCCTCTGACGGACAGGCCGCCCGACGCCCAATTTCCCGCGGCTTTGGCAGCCCCGCAAAGCCACAGTAAATTGATTTTTTCGCCGTGCTGGGGATCCGAGTGTATCCGTATGCCGTCGTGGACTGCCGGCCCGTAAGCTGGGCATTAGTGCAGTAGGGTCGGATGGTTTACGCGGATCGGACGGTTATTACAGAATGCAGCGTGCTCTCCGCATGAAGGCGGCTGATAAGATCACGGATTAAGTAACGGTGCAGGGTCTTGTGAGTTTTGTTAACACACTTGCGCATGGAAGTCTCGCGTGATCAAGAGAACTGATCCACCAAAAAATGACTCGCCTGTTAGTTTTGCAGGCATTTTTCGGTGTTAAATCTCACCATCCGCATTGAGTCTATTTTTATGGGCAGCGTGCCGCCAGCAGTAAATTAAAACCTACATTCCCTGCAGCTCATTCTTCAACAGGACTGTTGATGTCGGATTTATCCGCAATTTGTAGCCAACTTCGAGCTTTGGCGGGACCGAGCAAAGTTTCGGGGATTTGCAGGGCTTATTTGGCTTTAGTGGCTATAAACTTCCACTTGTTAGCCGACATTTGGGCACGGAGCTGGCAGGATCCACACTCACAAGATAAATATCTGGACGATGATCATGCTCTTCTTCAATCACGAGCGCAGGCACTGTGTTTGGAATTGAGCAAGCGTAAGGCAAGCCACAGTTAGACCTAATTTGATACCGCTTGCTTCAAACTTTGCTGCTCGTCCGACAAGCCCGAGCAAAAACAGAGACGTGTTGCGAGGATTACTCGGTTGCTATCATTCTGAAGTGGCATATGAACGTTCCACCGTTTTTCAATACTAATCTGCATTTGATAGGCACGTGGATCGCGGGAAGCCAATAGCTTATTATCTGAGCTACGTTTCTGTGGTTAAATCAAGTCTCTTGAGGCTGCAAAACGCGTTTATGTATTGCGGGACGGCCTACGTCTATACGGGACTGCAACTGTGTGATAAAAACATCCATTCGCAGCACGTCTGCGTGCGCCCAACGGCAATAAGAAAACCACTGTGGCGGTTACTGTCAGATAGATTTTATGAAAAATTTCAGACCTAATTTACCGACACTTCTAAAAATGTCACAGCCCGCTTTTTTATTATATTTACCCATTTGTAAACGGCCAAAATGGACCGTAGAATTATGTTTGTAAGCACTTCCTTACACGTGTGAATGTCGGCAAAATGCTTAAGTCGCCTTCTTTACTGCTGCGAAGCACACAGTAAAAACTAAAAACTCGTCTCAGACTAGTAATTCAGCTGACGTTTTCGTTTTTTTTTCAATTTTACGGCTCTAGTTAAGATCGCAAGAGGTTAACTCGTAGATGCAGAAGTTAGCCCTTGGGTCAACGACGACCACAAAAGAAAATACGGAGCAAATACGCACATTGCAGAATACCCACAAATACAAATACAGAATACAAACACGCAGAATACCCACAAATACGCACATTGCGATACCAGGTTAGGGCGGACAGCATCACACAGCACCCGACCAATGCGTAAGGCGTATCTTCTCAGCATTCGACCGCCACTGCGGTCAGCGGCGATCCACCGCGAGAGTGCCCAACATAGGACAGCCATCCCCGGAAACCTGAGGTCCCACCGGGACCACTGGGACCCGGGCACAAGCCTAGACATTAGACATAGACATAGACAAGACATCCCACTCCGGCAAGGTGTTGGGCGATAGCCTGGAAGGCCGCAGGGACTAATGGAACAAGGACTCGGTACAGCAGCCTGGGAATGCTCAGGTTACAAGGCCTGCTATAGGAAAACTATTGGAAGTAGCAGTAGTTGTAGGGCGCGCTGAAGTAGCAAACCGAGCTGTAGCGTGGAGATAGCACAGGCTGTGAGGATGTGAAGGATGTGAGCGATAACGGGCACCAGAGAGTGGAGAATACTTTAGGTTCTGCTTCAGCGGGACACAGACAGGAGGACGCCATGGGTCACCTCACGCCATGGGTCACCTCACGCCATGGGTCACAGGAGGACACCCGGCAGCAGCGGGCCTTTGGACACAGACAGGAAGACGACGGGACCTTACGCCATGGGTCGCAGGAGGACACCCGGCAGCAGCAGGCCTTTGGACACAGACAGGAGGACGGCGGGGCCTCACGCCATGGGTCACAAGAGGACACCCGGCAGCAGCAGGCCTTTGGAAGCCAGTGACATCAACACGAGACGTGCGAGGGACGACGGACACTAGTGAGCGGGGATATCTCAGCTCATGCTCCCCAGGAGGACTCTAGCCCTTCACACTATCGACGAGTGGCGGAAGCAGGGGACAGATGTCATCCAGGGGAACAGGAATAACTGTGGCCGACAAGCTACCGAAAACGACCATGGCGGACAAACTGCCGAAAACCGCGATCACAGCGGTCACCCAGCACCGCGGACAAAGGAAGTATGCAACATGGTAGCGGAAGTATGCAACAGTATGCAACAAGTCTGCTGCGGCCAGGCAGGCTGAACTTCAAACCTTTGGGAGGACACAGACACAGTCCGGCGGCGACGCGGGGAGCTCAAACCACAGCGTCAGCCGACGCCGCTGGAGCCCCCAGGGAGCCGGGTGCGGTAACCACCTGCCACGGGCTCCAGCGCTCGAGGACCGACGGGTCGCGCGTACCTCCTGACAGAGATTGCCGAGCCCGGCGCGGAGTGCGGCGCGCCACGGCACATGGCGGCCTGTCCGCCGCGCACTCCGCCGCGCCCTCCTCCGCCTCACGCGCACACGGACACACGCCGGGGGAGCGGACGACCGGCGCACTGACACCGCGCGCCGCCCGCGACCCAGCGCGAGCTTACACAATCCCTCGAGAGACGCTTATTCCGACACCTCTTCCACCGCGTTTGTAAACACCGCGCTCAAGCGTTCGCGAGCGTCGGATTACTTCTAATTGTCGCCGTCACCTTGCGCGCATTAGTCGTCCCGAATCAGCTTACTCAGACACAGCGCTATTCACGGTTATCAAAATCTCACCTCCGATTTTGTTTTAAGTTTGAGCACATAAAGAAGATATTTACTCACCTAAGCTACGCTGAATGAACGGCGAGGGATGAGGAACAGCTAAGCCTGTTAGAGCACTGATAAAACCTCCTAAAACCGCCTAAGACCGTATTAACACTGTACTGCTCCCAACTACTCAATACAGCGTCGCATCAAGAGGGCGGAGCCAGAGGCCGCCGCCGCTGCGCTCCGCCCGTGCGCCGGCGTCCTCGCCGCTGATTGGTCGGCCGGTGCCCCCGGCAGCCAATCAGCGGCGGCCGTTCCGCCTGCCAACTAGAAGATGTGACGAACCATGGCCGAGCAGGCACGGCAGGGGCGGCGGCGCGCTGTTGGTTCACTGATATTTTGCAGCGTTTCAATGGAATTTTGATGTCGTAAAATGGGATTTGAATGAAATGGTTGACGGAAAATGTGGCAGAAATACCGAGTGATGAAACGGCCTGGGATAATTCATCAGGATGATGGCGATGCTGCAGCACATCGTCAAAATGCTGTTGATTATCAACTGACGCGTTGCTCGCAATTTTCAAAAGTGTTTGATGATTCTTGATGTGTTCTAAACACACTTACTTATCACATAGCAACTCAGTCAACAGTCTATCAAAATGAGTTGACATACTTCGTCTTAATCTCTTCTATTGTGAGAAATACCGCGCGAATCTTACAGCGTGGGAACATCACTCAAAACGCAGTTCTAGCGGTTACAATTTTAATAACACACCATTTTGGGATTCACTTATGCTCCCCTAAATGTTTTTTTACTTGGATGTATAGCAGCGCTTAAGGCCAGGTTTCTGCATGAATTGCTCCATGTTAAGGCGGCGTACCTCTACCACCAAAACGTCTAGCCTCAGCCCATTCGTACTAACCCACCCAGCAGACAATGAGCACACCATGCCAAACGGTCAACTCATCCATCTCCGCTGGCCAAACAAGGCTCCGCCGCGCCAGGAATCATCGGCCGCAGCGCGCAGCCGTTGTCAGAAGCCTCCGCCTCGGATCCCAATAGCTCCATTGTTCGCCAGGCAAATTGTCTCTCATCTGTCGACCCGACCGTCCGGGGCGTCGGATCCGCGGGTGCACCCCGGGATCCACAGAAGCTCGCCAGCTGACTAAGCCGGCTCCCGCGCGTGCCAAACACGTTCTTGAAATTGCAGCGCCGCCGCGCGGCCCGCCGCTGCCGGCGCGGCCGATTTCCAATCAATCGCGGCTTATAAAAAGAGCCGGAAAGTAAAACCATTTATTTGAGATGATCCCCACGTAAGAAGATTACCGCGCTCCGCAAGAAGCACCTAATCATTCATGAGTCGAGTGGCGCTGTGTTGGGGGACTCCTAACAAGTCTTCCTCACCACTAAGCTCGGCATTAGGACTTCTTTGGCGCGCTATTTTGTTTGAGCGGCCGGCCGCCGATTGTGCACCGATTTCATTGAGCGGCGGCGCGCCTGGCTTTGATTAGTCAGCTGTCGCGACCCCAGCCTCGGCCGCTAGACGCCGAGGCCGCGCCGCCAAAGTAAACACGCCGCATTTTGATGATAATTTGCACCACTTTTATCATGGTAATACCGACGCGCAACAGATGGCCTCTGCAGGAGGAGGCTCCGCTGGACGGAGGTGCCCTCGGCGCAGCGCGCGGTGATGTGTTTATTTTCGGGCCTGCCGTCAGCACCGGCGGCCATTCAGCCCGGCCGCCAGGCGCGGAGGGCGAGCCTCAGGTAAATCCCAATCAGTTTATCAATTAATCCCGGCCACGACGTGTGATGGGTTTGGGCAAACACGTCCGAGCGGCCCGGCTAATCTGTTATTCATGTGGCCGGAGTGGCGATATGGAACTAGTTTGAATTCCGCCGGCGTGCGTCGTCTTCCGACGAATGTGAATGAAACAGCAGAACCCCGTGAATGCGCCCGCATGGTGCTTTAGTTGTCCTCTCATAAGCTTAATTTTTGGTACGTTAAACATACGCGCATCAAACCGGTAAAGCACACCAAGTGGGAACTTGTCACCCAATTCTCGCCATTTCCCAGTGTCATGCTTGCTGCGTGAGAGAGCGTCCGCGCGCTGGACCAGCGGCTGCCTAAACTGGAGTCCCCGGACACAAATTAAACGCCGTTCGTGGCCGATTAGCGGCTTCGAGTGGCGCGCAAACAGGGGCACAAGAGGAGGCTCCCGCAGTGCGTGGCGCCTAATCCTCGCCAACTGCAAATACGCCGCCGGCTTTGAGCCCCTCTCGAAGCGTAGCCCACAAAGCGACGCGGCCGCGTGCAGCCGACACGGGCACGGTGTTTGACTTTGGGCCCAGCGCGGCGCCTCGGCCGGCCTCAGGTGCGCCCGCCGCCGCCGCCGACCGAGGCGGACAACTATGCGGGAAATGTCGGGCCGGGCGTCGCCGGGCGGCGCGTCACTTAACGCCGCCAGAGACGCGGCCAGCGCCGCTGTCGGCCGACAATGGACGCCCGCGCCTGCCGTCGGCTGCCCTTTTGCGCGCTCGCGCGGCGCGCCCGTCCGGCCGGTGACGAGACGAGGCCGAGCGGCGCGGAATGCGGCCAGCTGTGGCGCGGCCGTCGCGGCGCGCGCGGCGTACTTTGCCGCGCCGCTCGGCGGCCATCTCGGCGCAGCGGCCCATTCTCACCCGGCCGATTATAAAGTCGGCCGGAACCGGCCCAATAAACGCGCCATTCTAGTGCCGGGTAATACGCCGTGCGTGCCCGTTTGAATGGCACGCCGGCGACGCGTCCGTCTCGAGGTCGGGCCCGCGCGCCGCCGCCGCCGGCCGGACCCTGACTGCCGCCGCAATTAGCGCGCTAATGCGGCGCGGCCGACCGCCGGTCAGCCGATTAATAAGCGGCATCGACCGCGGCCAAGCCGCTCCGCCCGGCCGCGCCAGTCGCCGTATATTACCGGCGCACGCACGGCCGGCCGGGGACAGAATTATGACGGCCGTGCGGCGGGCACCGCGCGGCGCCCACCCGCGCCGATGAGTACCGTGCGTCGCCGCCGAGTAAGCCCGGCTTACGCTGAATAGTGCATGAGGCGCGATTGCCCCGTCTCGGCGGTCGACCGCGGGATTTTGCAACTGGCGGCTGGCGGCTGACGACTAGCGGCTGACGGCTGGCGGCTGACGGCTGGCGGCTGGCGGCTGACGACTAGCGGCTGACGGCTGGCGGCTGACGGCTGGCGGCTGGCGGCTGACGGCTGGCGGCTGGCGGCTGGCGGATGACGGCTGGCGGCTGGCGGATGACGGCCGGCGGCTGGCGGCCGGCGGATGACGGATGACGGCTGGCGGCTGGCAGCCTCCCAGCGCCGTCGTCCGACGCCGGCCACCGTACTGCACACGTGGCCGGTGACCCCGACGCGGTCGCCGGCGCGGGTCGCGGTCCCGCACCGGCCCGGAGCGCGGCCGCCGCAGCTGAGTGTTTTCGACGCGGGACGTTTTGTCGGCCGGCGGCGGGGGTCGCGCTATCTGGCCGGCTAATGAGGCGTTCCGCCGGAGGCCGCTGTTTACGCGTGTCGCGCGGCGGCGCGCGCATGTCCCGCCCCGCCGATCGGCATCGCGCCGCCGCGTATCGGCCATCGCGCCGCCGGATTATGATGTTGTCCGCGCGACAACTGGCCTGGCCGCCGCGCGGCTATTAGGCGGCGGCCGCGCCACAGAGCGCGCGCTGCTTGTTTGGAGCCGGTCCCCCGGTGGGCGGTGTTTGTCCAAACGGTCGGGCTCGCGTCGGCCGCCGCCCGAGCGCTGTCGCATTGTGCGCTCCCGCCGGCCGCCGACCGCCGGCCGTCGGGCCGGCCGCCCGGACCGCGGCTGCCGCAGGCGCCGTCGCCGTCGCCGGGAGAGAAGGCTCCTGAGGCGGGAGGACGACTGCGCGGGGTCCCAGGCCGTCGCTGCGCGCTGCTGCATTGCTTTGTTCGCCTGTCGTGGACGGTGGTCAGAGCGCTGTCTGCACTGTCCGGTGCTAGGTGGCACAGACGTGGTCAAATGCATCCGAAGGGGCACACGGCCGTTTACAGACAGAAAAGTACAGACCGATTATGTACAATCAGATATGAGCAAGGTCGTTTTCATGTTAATTGCTTTCGCTCGCATCCATCAGTGCTGCATGCCACCAAACAGCTTGATTCTAAGATGGAATGAATGCTTTGTATGTGCTCCACTGAGAAACAACGATATCTGACGCAATTACCGTAATTAAAGTACACTGATGTGCATTCCATAAAGCAATCCGTCTAATAACTGTGCGGACCACTCATCGCTATTGCAAAAGCACGCACGCTTTCCCTATCAGCGTAATTGCAATCTCTCCGCTGCGAAACCTCGTCAAGCAGCTGCAGCGCAAGCCTGCGCACACGCACGGCAGCGGACCGGGCGCTGCCCGACACCGTCGCACTTCCGGTCAGTGAGCAGCGGCCGCCCAGAGCGGGCCGGTGATCGCAGCGACGGCCGGCGGGAAGTCGCTCGGCGGTGGCGGCGGCTGCTAACGCGACGCGACGGCCGAGCGGCGGGAGGGTCGGCGCTCCGCGGCGGCACTGCGGGGCGCGCCGGCGCCGCCCGACGGGCCCGGGCCGGCGCGGACCGCGGCGAATCGGTCCCGACAGGCTCATCAGCGGGTACTCGTCGCTTTCCACTCAGCACCGGACGCATGTCAGTGGCGGACCCGTGCGAGGCATCGCGACCGACGCAGATTCGCAGAAACCTGTACAGAGCACCCAGCGTCCGGCAGCGCACTACCGACTCTGCCGCCACGGCCCAGCCCCTCCGCCGGGTCGGGCCGGCCCGTCCGTCGCCGCGTCCGCCGGTCCAGGTGCCGTTCAAACGGCCGCAGGGCGCGCGCCGGCTGCCGGGGCTCGGCCGGCGCGCGCGCCCGTCCCCCGTCGGCCGTTGCAGCTGGTGCGTGTGCCGCCAGATAACGGCCCCGCCGGATAAAGGCCCGGCTAATGACAGGGGCGGCGCGGCCGGGCCGATCGGACGCGCATTCAGCGCCCGCCGGCGCTGGCCGATGTGCTTTTCAGCGGGCGCGCGCGCGCCTGACGTCTCAATGAGTGACACCCCTTCACGGCGCGGACGAGGCGGTCGTGATTGACGCCCCTTCTCGCCGCTCGCGGCCCGTCTTCCCGCGCCTCCCTCGCGCCGCCGGCGGGAGGACGCCCGTCCCAGCGACTCCGTGTTAGACTCAGGCTGGCGGCGCGCTCGCACGATCGGCTGGTGTTGCGCGAGCGGCCGGGACTCACCGAGCCCTGGCGTCCGGCGGCCTCCGGCGCCGTCTCCCACGCTGAGATGGCGTCACAATGGCAGACGCCTTCAAAACCGCGAGGAGGCGGGCCCCGTGCCAAAACCAGTCCCTTTTGAGCGGGCCAGAAATATTACCGTGAAAGACATGCGGACAATAGACTACAAATCATGGGAAGATGGCTCAAGGCGAAGGACGGCGGCTCCCTGCGCCAGAACGCCGTCTGCGCGAGCGAAAATCATCTTTGGACGATTAGGTTTCTGATAACGCATCACTTGATATGACCAGACAAGGTGACGGCTGACGAAACAATTGAAGTAAACCACTTCGGGGGGGGGGGGCGAGGGGGAAAGGCAGCCCAAAAGACACTCACTAAAAAAACTGAGAGGCAGTAGACATTTATGAGGGGACCATTCCCTTTTAACATGATGCAATTGATGCAATTCATGTTCCAAAGGCCAGCGACACTCACACACACAAACATTGTCCATCCAGCTCCAACCAAACTTCGTAGAGATAAGTAAGTGTTTTCTCTTTGTCTTACCTTTCCTCATGACCTTCCCCTTACCCCACTCTCTTTTCTCCCCTTCTTTCCCTCCGTCTCTATATATCCCCTCCCTCCATCCCTCCCCCTCTCCCTCCCTCCTTTCTCTCTCCCTCCCTTTACTCCATCAACACACATGAGTATGCTCTGCTTCGCTCATTCAGCGCTTAGACGAGGCAGCTCGAGCATAAAATCGCATCAATAACAAAGCAGAATAAGTTCAGTGCATTTCCTAGTTCCTGCTGACGGAACAGCCAGGTCGTGCCGCCGGTCGGCCGGCGCGTGGGCCCGGTCGACATCTCCCGCCACCGCGCGCCAGGTCAGGCGCGCCATTTATCTCGCGCGTAATTTGTCACGGGACAACGATTAGCGGGCGTGCGACACGCCTTTTTGCCGGGCCGCCTTGCAGGGCGCGGTCATCAATAACGCGCAGTGGCCGGCGGAACATCCGCCAATCACGCCGCCCGCAGGGTGCGCGCCGCGGGCGCCACGCGCGAGAAACGCGAGCCGCCGCCGCCTCCGCCGCCGCTTTCTCAGTAAACACGACCTGCCGACCGGCCGGAAGGCGGAGACGGGACGACGCGTCGGCGGCAGATGTGACGCGCCGACGGCGCCGCGGCGCTCTGTGGCGCGCGCCGCGGCGGGGCGGCTGACGGCGGGTCAACAGCAGACCGCAACGACGGGGCGCAGAGCGCTACAGGAGCTGGACATCTGGTCCAGCTCGGGGCGCCTCGGTCGTTGCCCTGCGGACTTCGCAGCCGCCTCCCCGTCCCCCAGCTCGCCTCGCCTCCCGCCCGCCGCTCTCGCATCGCCTCGTCTCGCCAATCCGCAGTCTCCACGGATCTGGCGATCTCCGCAGGCGGCAGGCTCGGCCCGCACCTGCCGCCTTCCGCCGCCGTCACGCCGCCCGGCCGGCACGCGGATCCATCCGCCGCGACCCAACCGCGCGCGGCGGCCACGGCAATCCTCTTCCCAGCCCCCACGTGACCTCGGGTCAGACCTCGTCGGCGCCGACGGCCGCTCGATGCGCGCTCGCGACGCCGCGCCGACGGCACTAATTCATTTGGACGGCCCGTAAGCAGATTATCGTGGCCGGTTGCACCCGTGTTTGGCTGTGCGCGCATCCTGTTTGGCCGGGCGGCGCCAACCCAGCTGTCGTCCGTCCGCCCGCCTGCCCGCCCGTCCGTTCGTCCGTCCGTCCGTTCGTCCCAGCTCTGCAGGCAGGGCGCCGGGTCGGCCCGCACTACTGCGGAAGCCGAGAAGCACCTGAAGCGCCCGCCGTTCCGGTTCCGCGCGGGAGTGCAGTCGGGAGTGCAGTTCCGGCCAACGTCGGAGACGGCCCGAAGCCGCTCTCCCAGCCCTCCCCCGCCCCCTCCCCGGAGCGCTGCTCTTTGATCGGCAGCAGACTGAGGCTAGTGCGGACTGAGGACTGAGGGTCGGGCCAGTCCGTCTGCCGTGTAGGTGTGACACGGCCGGCGGGCTCGCCACAGCCCGCCGCAAGGTCGCGTCGCAGCTGGCTCCTGACCGCGTACCGCGAACCGAGCACTGACAACCGCCACGTGCGACCCCACCAATCTGCCAACTGCCGACCGACGCCTGTCCGGACGGCCGCCGATGACGACGGCGGCGGTGACGGCGGCGGCGGTGGCCGGCGGACGGGCGCCGGTGACGGCGACGGCGGTGGGCGGCGGACGGGCGCCGCACCAGGCCGGCTTCGGGAATCAATGCCAAGCGGTGCGCCGGCTCTTTTGGCCTCGCTGCCATTCAGCCCGGCTGCCATTCAGCCATTGACGCCGTCAGTTCATCGGTCATTTGATAGCCGCCTTCTCCCCCCACCCTATCGATTCAGGCGCCATTGTCTACATGTGTCTCTGTTCTGTCTGCTGCTAATTTGCCTCTCGTCTGATATGCATGAGCGCTTGCGTCCGCGCACGCAGACATGGCTCAAAGTTTAAAAGAGGGTTTGTGATGCAACCCCACATGGGTTTTAAAAACCATCCTACCGACCAGATTTTGGCCCAAAGCTCTAGGTATACTCCACCTCGCATAAGGTTACCCCATCACTCCCATTTCACGTCTCCTTTCCAGTCATCCCTCCTCCCGCATCTCGCGTCTCTCGTGCGTTCCTCCGCGCTCTGCCTGCGCCCCCGCGCGCTCTGCCGGCACGCTCCGGCGCTCCTCCTGCGATGACTAATGGTCCCGCCCGGTGGGGAGGTGGCCGCCTTTTTGTCGGGGACGCTGTTTTTTCCCGGAATCAATTAGGCTGGTCGGTTGTTCGTGACTGTACGGTCAACATTGGTATCGTTCTCTGCGGGGCGCCGCCCGCGTCAGCTGATTAATGGCCGCCCCAGACGTTCGTGATGCGCCGATGCTCACCACTGACGCTGAAGATGCGCAGCGGCAACAGCCGCAGCGCCAACAGCATCAACAGAGGAGCAACGCAGCGCGACGCAACGTTGGGGATGCGCAGCGGCGACAGTCGCGGCGACAACAGGATCAACAGAGGAGCAGCGCAGCGCAACGCAACGTTGGGGATGCGCAGCGGCGACAGTCGCGGCGACAACAGCGTCAACAGAGGAGCAACGCAGCGCAACGCAACGTTGGGGATGCGCAGCGGCGACAGTCGCGGCGACAACAGCGTCAACAGAGGAGCAACGCAGCGCAACGCAACGTTGGGGATGTGCAGCGGCGACAGTCGCGGCGACAACAGCGTCAACAGAGGAGCAACGCAGCGCAACGCAACGTTGGGGATGCGCAGCGGCGACAGTCGCGGCGACAACAGCATCAACAGAGGAGCAACGCAGCGCAACGCAACGTTGGGGATGCGCAGCGGCGACAGTCGCGGCGACAACAGCATCAACAGAGGAGCAACGCAGCGCAACGCAACGTTGGGGATGCGCAGCGGCGACAGTCGTGGCGACAACAGCATCAACAGAGGAGCAGCGCAGCGCAACGCAACGTTGGGGATGCGCAGCGGCGACAGTCGCGGCGACAACAGCGTCAACAGAGGAGCAACGCAGCGCAACGCAACGTTGGGGATGCGCAGCGGCGACAGTCGCGGCGACAACAGCGTCAGCAGAGGAGCAACGCAGCGCAACGCAACGTTGGGGATGTGCAGCGGCGACAATTGCGGCGACCCGACGCTCAACGCAGAGGAGCAGTGTGACGCAACGCAGAGATGGATTACTTCTCAGGTGGAGATTTCGCTGGGATCCCACAATTATAACATGACACTATGTAGAGAGACGCAGATAGAACATTGTAACATAACCATAGAAGCATTCATTTATCAGAATAGGCATAGCACTAATGCTACGCAATTACTCCGAGGTCGCGGAGTGTCGCTCCGGAGTGGCAGCTGGGAGACAGCGCCGAGGAGGAGACGCTATTTCGACGGCGCGCGGCGCGACGCCGGCTCGTGTGACACGGGTGAGACTTCAGTTGCGATGTCGGTGAGATAAGGTCCGTAAACGTATTTGCCGGCAGTGCAATGGAAGCACTGGAGAAACGCGCATCCACCCACGCGCAAGAGCGAAAGGGTGTTTTCCATCGGATGGGTCCCTCCCGTGTTTGGGATTGTTTGTTAGGACAGTCAGCAGGATTTCCAAATCTATCGTCCCGCTCGCTAGCACCAGGGGGAGGGGAACTATTAATGAACCGCCGATCGGGTAGCATTGGGTAGATAATAATGACGATACCAGCTTCAGCTGTCCCATCGTCTCTCCTTTGAAATGCATCACAGTTCAGTGGGGTGGAGCGTGTTTGACGCAGAGGAGGTGGTTGGTTTAAGTAGAGACAAGTGAAATCACAAACGACTATTGGCCGACTTCAGCTTCACATATAAATCTATATAAATCAGATATCTATCGGGCATGCAACCCATGCCACAAATATTTTCTTTTTCATTTTTTCAGGTCAGGTCAGTTTCTCAACCAGGGCGCATATGCTTCTGTGGAGCCTCAACAGTCTGCGGGTAATTGCATGGCGCTCGTCAGCATGGCGCCCGCGATCTTTAAGAAACGCTTGCCGCAACTCTTACCCATATCATCTTCCAAACACTCCGCGTCTGGCTGGAGCGGGGAGCGAGAACGCCCGGAAATGGCGGGAGGGCCGAGCGCTCCCGTCTGTCTCCAACACGCTACGGTAGCTTCATTTGATAGTGGTTGACAATTATCGCTCTGCGGAAGGAGGGAAATCAGACCGCAAACTGCATCGATTGACACGCTGTTCGGCAGATGAGAAGCATTGTCCGGACCAGACCTGGACCACAGCGTTGCGTTAGAGAACTGCCTCGCTTTGATTGCATGCGCCGTTGTGCGTCAATTTTTCCAAACCAGAAATGGCCCAGCCCTCTTTCTCTCCACCGACAAATTTTCATCCGTTTCTTACAATTCAGTCGAAAATAGCAGACACTGGCGTCCATGGCGGCGGATTCCTTTTGAGCTTATCTTGATGCTGATGCAAGCATAATGTCCCCCCCCCCCAAGCAGACAGTGGTCAGAGGCGCAATGCTCAGCGATATCAAAATCCGCTCATCTACCCAACCTGGGGTTTTTCTGCCCGACTACATCCCTGCTCTCCACGTTCTATCGTGTACTCGATAAAACTGATGCTTCATGTCCAAAAACACATGACGCATCGGTTGTTTGGCCGTAAGTAACTTAGTTGAATCGGAACATATTCAGCCATGATACCTTTCGATCCAATTTTTCTTATACGTTATTACATGTGTCTCCTTCCTAAATGTATTGTTACGCTTTGTGACCTTGATGACAAAGACTCGCTGTTAAAGTTGTAATCTTTTCGCGCCGCACTGACGGATGTTTCGAGGGTATTTCAAATGATCACATATTCAGTTATAGACAAGAGTCTCAGAGAAGATGTGAGCTGTCATTTGACATGACAAATCATATATTTTGGAAACTGAAGGAATTCCGAAAAAAATGAAAAACAAAACCATGACCCTAACTGCAAAATGAAGCAAAAACAGCTGTTGCCGTGAACGTTTCCAAAGTTGTACATGGTCACAGAGCACGAGCATTACGACATGCGACAAACGTTCCCACCGCCGCTCGGCCGCGCTGCTGCTGCTGCCGTCCCTCGTCTGACCGAGATGCACACGAGGTGGGCGCCCGGCTGGCCGCTCCTCCACGCCGTTCCCGAGCGCGCCGGCCGCCCCGCTCACCGCTCGGCCCGCGCCCAGCGGTGAGCGGCCCAGGCAGGGATGGGCGGCCCAGCCAGGGATGGGCGGGCCAACCCGAACAACACCGAGGCGCCGTGCCCAGGTATTGCATAACAACACCCCCGCCGCCGCCTCATCGCCGTGTAGACGTGCGCCGGCCGTGACGTGCGCCGGCCGTGACGTGCGTCGGCCGGGACGTGCGGACGTCCGGAGCTCGGTCCGTGCCGGTCACGCCGTCCCACCGACCACCGGCCGGGACGGGCGGGCAGTGCGGCCGCGTGCAGCGTGCCGGCCGCTAGCAGCGGACGACGCTGCGGCCGCGCGCAGCGGGCGGCGGCGCGGCCGCGCCACCGCCGCACTTGACAGCGCCGGCCGGAGGGGAAGCGGCACGCGCCCCGAACACTGAGCAAACTGTTTGCATGGGCGAGTCTCCCGCGGCGCTCCCCTTTCAACTGGCCACGGCGGCGTTTGCTGACCCGTCCGGGAGTGAGGCTCACCGCACTCAGGCGGTCCTCGCCTCGCAGCGGCCTCAGCCCCCGTCCCGACTCCGTTCTCAGGTCCGGTTCTCTCCTCGCTGGCCTTTCCTGTAACCGTGTTATGTCTGTCCGTACATGAGACGCGGCGGGCGCGGGCCGGCAGCCGCTGGGCGGCACGCGTTGTGGCGCGGTCCCTCGGAGTGACAGTCATGACGCTGACCCGCGCCGGGTATCGGACGTCACTGCTGCGCGGAGGTGCAGGGACGCCCGCCGCTCCGTTTCGGTGGCTCGCACGTGCCGGAATGGCGTCTTCTATATTGACCTTCACGCATCCCAACAGCAGAGAATCGCCAAGCTGCAGCTAGCAATCGCATTAAGCGGCCTTCAGCTGTGCGTTGGCCAGCGCGTCAGCCCCATCAAGCCTGCGCAGCCTGTCCGTCAGTGTGACGCCACCACGCCGGCTCTCCCCGCGCGCCGGCCTTTGGGCACCGCTCGCGCCAGCCGGGACGCGCTGTGCAGCCCTGACCAAACGCCCGGCGGGCTCGCTCGTGCGACGCGGCCGGCCATCGGGATCCGTCCTCGCTCCGACGGCGTGAGGGCTGACCCAGGGACCCAGAGGGTCCGATGGTGAGAGGGTCCTCAAGCTTTGGAGAGAGTCTCATATGCATGTTGATTTGTTTTTCAATGGATGACCGTCCACCATGGACTCTGCGAAAGGGGACAGGGGTGGGACTCTTCAAAAATTGGAGGAGAAATCAACGGAGCCTTGTAAATTTACTGGGAATGGCCCAAAAACTTAACTCCCCAAAAACACAAGAAAATCTGCTGGTGTTTAGCAGGCGCATTTTAGCTGGTTTCTGCTGGTGCGTGTCTGGAAGAGGGGAGGGACACATTTACATATGCCTATGTGTGTATGTACGCATACGCGTATTCGCGTATGGCTGCATGTATGGATAGGTTACTATCAGCAATATCGAACTGACAAGCCTGTTGGAAAGGTCAGAGAGCCGGGCGCCTTAACTCCCTTCGCCTTTGCCTCGCTCCCCGGCCCTTGGCTCGCTCTCCCGCCCTCGCTTCGCTCCCCCGCCCTCGCCTCGCTCCCCCACCCTCGCCTCGCTCCCCCGCCATCGCCTCGCTCCCTTCGCCCTCGCCTCGCTCCCCGGCCCTCGCCTCGCTCGCGGCGGCCTGGGTCGGCCCGCATGTTTCACCACTTGACGCCAGCGGGCTGGTGACAGGACACCTGCCGTGCCGCCAGAGGTCGCGTCAAGAGCGCTGCCGCCGACAGAAGCCTGCCCTCCATTTGATGTGCTCCGAGATATTGCAATGTATGGCACTTATGATATAGCTACCGGCATACGCGACGGAACACGTGGGAAATGGGTGGAACGAAGTTGAGACGGTTAAGTTCGTTGTTGTCGTCGCCCAAATCCATCGGTGTTGGTGATGTAAAACGCCCCGACCAAGAGCTGAAGCTTGCTTCAGGAAACACTCTTGGACATTTGTTATACCTTCGGAAAGGTTTGGAAACACATCAAACAGATGGAACGCATGGCTGAAGCAACTATCAACCCTCAAGGGAATGCGTCAATTTCGGCCTCCAAACCTTAAACACACAATATCATATTTTTCATCAGCACAGTACCCATTTTACTCAATCGTTGCAGGTATTATTTTACATGTGCAGTACGGTAAGAGGACGGGCATGGGTCTGCTAACAATTCCATGACAACATCTGATGGAATTGTTTTCAAATATAAGTGCCGCTATAAATGGTGACACATGGGCATATGACGAATTCGTTACAAATGCTAATCGCTATAAATGCTGGAGTGATAACTAAAGCTGGAAAGCAAGCTAGAAACACGATAGAATAGTTAAATAAGAATTATGTTACTTTTATAGCAACATACCTCATAGATTGCACATTCCGACTAATCGAGGGTCATAACATTGCGACAAGCAGACGGATTCCGGTACTCAATAATGAGCTCCGGTACTCGGTACGAATATCTACTGCTTCGAAGGTTTGCAAATAATAGAAGTTTCACATGCGGATGCTAGAACAAATGGGGGTTTGGCGACCCTGAGCACGTGAAGTACCTTCCTACACTTCTTAAGCATAAAAAGCCGTAAGGCTAGGAGGCTAGGTGTGCTGGAATGGAACGCAGTGCACGTGGCTATGAAATAAATAAAAAGCCTAGTCAGTAAAACTATATGCTCGCGTAAGTCTTCATACAGACAATACCCAATACATCTGTAATAACAAGGCACCAAAGCCTGTCAGCTGACCCACAAGGTATTAACGTTCTGAACTTTAGCAGAAACACTCAACCAGATGAGCGCCATCTCATCACAGCAGGAGCGATGCATACTAATGAAACAAAATGATAGGTAGATGATAGGTAGATAGGTACAAAATGACAGGTAGACAGGTACAACTCCAAGACAAATTTTGCCACGACATCAAATACTTAGCTTTCTGCCCACGAGGGGACCTCCTGCGTCTTAAGCTGAAGAGACCGGTCAAGTCGGATAGAAAGCCGGAGGTCCGGCGGTGCGCCATATAAAGAAATTTTCACCCCGTGCGCCGGAGAAATTCTGCTTCTTTATCCGCTTAGGAAGCAAATGGCAGAAAGATTGATTAAAGCAATGATAAGCATAGCTAACGGTGTGACTGTCACTAAAATATGCTGATAGACCAGGCCCTTTAAGGGAATGTTTCACAGTTGAAAATATTAAAGCAGACATCAGACATGATGAAACGAGCTCACTTATAATTATTGTTATGCTTTTTAAACGGAAAAGACTCCTCTAGACAACACAATTTGCTGTTGGGTAAATGTGCCCCTCCATGCATCATGGTTGACTACGTAACTGTACCTTGCACAACACTGAATGAGGGCCAATTGGCGCCCGTATTATCTGCAAATTGTGCTCACGAGCGCCAGACATGAACCCCTCGACAATTATATTTGTATTGACCTTGGTTGCCGCATGGCTTGTGGCTATGACGTCATAAATGCCAAGGTGACTTTGAAATGCTCTCCTCGATATACCTTCCCAGTTTTCGCGGACGTGTGGCTCAGAAACTAGAGGGGCTCATATTTTAAGAATGGTGGTATTGTCGACAGCACCGAAATGCCTTCAAGATGGCTATTTCAGTTCAAAAGCCCAGATGAATGTCCAGAATGGCTGAAAATCAGAAATGAATGTCCAAATTCAGATAAATGTGGAGCACTCCCTTTAAACTTGAGGACGATCACATATTCTACGTGCACGTACTCTCTATGGCGCAAAAGGAAATGTGTGCCACAAAGCCCCTGGAAAAACAGGCAATGTCGGTGGCCGATCATTTTGAGTCTTGCCTGTTGGCATTGGTGTTCTGGCCGGCACACGGGTGTGCCCTATACGCGTGGGGAGGAAAGGCATCCGCCAGGCCTGGGCTCCGCCACCAGGAGAAAAATGGAGGAAAAATATCTGACAGACCCGGGCTCCACCACCAGCAGAGAAAGGGAGGAAAGATTTCCGACGGACCTGGGCTCTACCACCAGGAGAGAAAGGGAGGAAAGATATCTGTCAGACCTGGGCTCTACCACCAGGAGAGAAAGAGAGGAAAGATATCCGACAGACCCGGGCTTTACCACCAGGAGAGCGAGGGAGGACGCGTTTCCGCTTCCGCTCAACGTTCGGGCGATTCAACGCCTTGCCTACGAGCGTTATAAAGAACGAACTACATAAAATCTCTCACAGCGCCACCAAACTCTTGACCAGTTGCTCCTGCCAACAGATATGAGTCATAAGTTAATTGAAACGCTTTGCAAACTTCAATGGGGATTACTTGGCGCTGCTCGCTCGATAACATCCCTAACTGTCATCATCAGGGCCCGGGCCGGCGGCTGCATGCAGGGCTCACGGCGAGGACCGATCTTGTGAGCGGGCTTCGGCTTAGCTCGTGTTGTTAGCGTTCCGGCAGTCACGCTTCGCCTGTCGCTGGTCCGAAAATGTCGCCACTCGTACCCACACCGCTTAACTTGGTGCAGGCTGAGCAGAGGCTGCTGTCAACGTATTTTTTCTTGTTCCAACTAACCAGGGACACGAAAAACGTCCAATGAAAACAAAAACGAAAAAAGACAGGCTGATCAAACCTCTTTGCGGGGTCAATTCGAGCTCCATCCTTTTAAGTTCCGATGCTCTTACAGGTAGTCACCGACGTGACGAAGCTACCCTCTCCGGTCACGTCGGCCAGCTGCCATAGAGCGGGACGAAGGAAGCCGACGCCGGCGGCCGAGTGTGAGACCCAGTGGCCCGGATACGGACATCACTGTCGACAGGCTAAGAAGTACGTCCAGTAACACGCTGCCTTCTACAGATCTGGACAGTCAGCTGGGGAGAGGCAGCGGGACCCGCACGACGTTCGGCATCGGACCGTTGACGGGTCTCAGGGAAGTGACGATGAACATCGGCTGCATGAGACCTCCTGCGGAAGGTCACCGGCGATCCGCAAAACAGCCACCGGGCAGGGATCTCCGCGACATCGCCGCCATACGCCGGGACACCGAGCGACGAACAGCGGCCACGACGAGCCGCGGAGCCTGCGAACACCTCCCAGGAGACCGACGCCGCGGGCGCCCTCCCGATATCTACGGCGAGATCGGTCTCCGGCCGCCGCCCGCCGGATTTGTCTCCGCCCGCGCCGGCCGCGCTGTCCGGCTGTCGGCCGGCCGGCCGGCGCCGGCCCGTCCGCCCATGTTACCTGCCAACAAACAGCGCGCCTAATCCGCGCCCTGCTTCGGACGCTGACCTTGTTTTCATGTCGCTGTTTTTCTCGCGGCGCTAAGCCGGCGCGCTGAATGCGCCGAAACAGATCGAGTTTCCGCGCCGCCCGCCCCTGGGCGCGCCCCTGCGCGCGCAGAGGCGACAATGGCGCCACAATGGCCGGCCGGGCGGCGGCGGCGGCGAATTTCGCGCCGGCTTACGACGCCGTTGTTGCCCTCTGCGACAAATGCCGCTTCGGGCCGGGACGGGGGCGGGGCCATTGTGCGGGCGGCCGCGGGAGGAGTGACGGTCGACGAGACAGTGTCGCTGACGGGTGGTGACAGCCGCCAGCGGGCACGAGTGTGGGAGAACCCGGTGGGGATACGGGGTGAGCGCCGGAACCGACTGATTGGCAGGTGTTGCTTCGAAACATCCGCGGCAGCTGAAGCGCACCGAAAATGACCATTCTCGCGGTTTGGCGTGGTCCTCTCCTGCACACAACCCAGCCGACACTGCAGTCCCCGCGTCAGCGCCGACTTGCGCCGGCAGGCTCAGGACGAGCACGGCCGCCGCGCCGGGCCGCAGCCGCCGGCGCCCGTCTCCGGGCCGACGGGCCTGACGCCGTCCGGCGCGGCTCCAGTGTCGCCGCATTGTCCGCCGCCGCCGTCCCAAGGCTGGCGGCCTGCCCAGCTGGCGGCGCGGCAGCTGGGCGCCGCTCGCGCCCGGCCGACACCCCGTGCAACGGCGGCACGTGCAGCGGCGGCCCACTGACCCGGCCACTCGGCCGCCGGCACAAAGCGGCGACACTGGACACCGCCGCGCGCCGGCCGCCCGCCTGAATGGCGCGCGCCGGCCGCGCGGATAATCTGATCTGGCGGGGTGCGCCGGCTCCCGCGGGGCGCGCCGGCTCCCGCGGGGCGCGCCGGCTCCTGCGGGGCGCGCCGGCTCCCGCGGGGCGCGCCGGCTCCCGCGGGGCGCGCCGGCTCCCGCGGGGCGCGCCGGCTCCTGCGGGGCGCGCCGGCTCCCGCGGGGGCGCGCCGGCTCCCGCGGGGCGCGCCGGCTCCTGCGGGGCGCGCCGGCTCCTGCGGGGCGCGCCGGCTCCTGCGGGGCGCGCCGGCTCCCGCGAGGCGCGTCGGCTCCCGCGAGGCGCCGCCGCCGCTGCTACCGAGGCCACTCCCCTCCGGACTCACCCGACTGCGGACCATGATCGGGTCAGCGACGGCAGTGACCGTATGAGCTGAATACAAGAAGGCATGTCGAATGTTATATGCTAGCAGGCATGCATCTACGTATTTAGTGTGTCGTGTCTCACACGTGCCTTTTTCGCTTCGCCGGCATTTGAACAGCAACGAAAAGACACACGCATCCAGAAATCACCGCTCAGCTTCTATAGTTATCATGCTGGGAGGTGCACATGAATGGTAATTTCCAGCTGCTTAACAATGCTCAATAACTGTCATCTTGCGCCTCTTTCTGTTGTGCAAAAATATATTCATGTTCCTTTGCCTACACGGCCTTCTTCGGTTATTTCACCTCTCACCCATACAGGCGGGGGGCCAACGTATTCGCTTCTACCCATTCCCACGCCCTCGGTCAACGCTCACCGCTCTGGTGCGTCCTGGAGCGTCCCCTCCCCCTCCCCCTGACCTCTCTAATCAACACGGCGCCAGCGGGACAGCCGTCCCCCACCTAATGACCGGCCCGGCGGCGGCCCGTCAAAGGTCACGTCCGCGATGAGTGATGGAGCGGGCGGGCGGCCCCGCCCGGGTCGCGCGGCGGCCGGAGCGGCCCCTGTGACCGGGCGGGCGCCGCCGGCGGCGGCGGCGACGCCGGCGCCGGCGGTCTGACTCGGCCGGGGACGCCGGACCAGACCGTGCCCGACGTCGGTATGTGGCCGCAGACTCCCGTCAGTGGTGTCGTATGGAGACGTGGAAGCGCTCGGTGCGCGGCTGATGTTTTCGCTGGCAAGAGGCTGAATGAGTTTACAAACTCGGCACGCTCAGAGCGGGGCGAGTTTGAATCTCACTTAAAATTCGCCTAGTGTGTTCTTATAGGCGAATGGCATGATTAGCAAAGGGCGTTGTTCGGTTTATGACATCCATAACTTTCGGTTCTATATCCCTACCAGTGCTATCGTTGGCAGAACTTTGCTGCTTGGAGGGGATGCAGATGCATCCCCAGCATTGCAGAAGGTTAGCATTACATCCACGATGTTGCATAAAAATAATGAATGCATATACGCCATTTGCATCATTGGAAAGGAGGCGGGGCAGAGTTTCGCTTCTAAGCTCGTCAACAAAACTTGACGATTGCATTTGTAACATTCCGGAATTGCACTCTCACGGGCACATAGTATTATGTGGATGCCAGGGCAGGCTTTCACCAGCTGACCGGCAATATTTGCATTGTAAATGCCGTGCACACTGCGCTGTGATTTCAACACGTACATCACCTGCCATAACACGTGATACAGGGCGCAGCGGCGAAATTGTGGGCTGCTATCCAGGCTGTAACGTCGACCATTCCGCGAACGAATGCATGCAAATGCGTAATAACGTACCCACCGCGCGGACACTAAGCTGTTTGAGAACGAGCGCATCCCTCCGCGGTCACCATTCAGACCCGTTTAAGCGTCTCCCGAGGAAATTATGTAATTGAACTCCGATTGGCCTCCGAGGCGGTACCTTCACCACGGGTGCAGGAGTGTTGCAACTGCAGTCATGGGTCGGGCACACCCTGCCCTGCCGCCGGTACAAGCCGGGTCGAGATTGCAGTGCCATCTCTGACGTTTTCGGGTTTGCTCGGCAGATGTCTCTGGTCGCCGGCTATCGTCCGTCCGGTTGCGGCTTGAGGAAACCACGCGGCGCGTGCGGTAGCTTCTGACACGCCGTGAACGTTCTGAGCAAGGGAGTCTGCAAACTTGCAGGGCCCTAAGTCACTGCGCGGCCGTGTAGTGCATATAGTGCTTTTAACTGGACGGAAAAGTGAAGGTAGCTGAGAGTAACTACCAAATACTCTAATACTCTAATACGAATGACAATGATCGTGATCATCGATAAGCTCACTAATTTTCGCGGTGTCATAAAAAATTCTTGCAACTGTAAAGGCCTGGCGTAATGGCACATTGAGAACGCATTTGAAAGAAAATGTCTAAGCCACCTTAGTGCTCTGTATTTCACTTTTTTGGAACAAGACACTATCTCGTCGTCCAACGTCGCGGTGCCGGTATACGGCCCCGGTAACTTGCATGTGCAGGCATGACCATACGTGCAGTTGTCGCTCAATAACTGTCACTGGCAACTAGATCCGGTCCCTCAATGCCGGTCATGACGGCTTGCAATCCACCCATCAGCGAGTCATCAGTCATCCGGCGCCTGATGTCACAATTTGTCACAAGACGCCTGACGGGCCTCCCTGCCCGGGCCCCATCTATATTAGCCGTAACGACTTCCGACCGTGCGGCAGTTCACGTGTTAGTGACGCTCGGAATTCCGAATAACACGCCCATTTCGCCTTTTCCACGCCTCTACAGGTGTAACAGCCATTATCACTCCCTGACCGATATTTCAACAGGGAAATTTGCCAAACAGGAAAGCAGCAGGTGTCCGTTTGGTAGTGTGCTCCGCTGGCCGGACGGCCGGCGCCGGCGCCCGCCCGGCCCGAAAACACCGCCAGCCGGTGGCGCTTTCAATGACGAGGGTGTCCGTCTATTGACAAAAGTCACGCGCCGGTCATTCTCGCCCGGGCCGCGTGGGCGGCGGGCGGCGGTGGTCCGCTGGCCGGCCCCTGGGAAGCGGGCTGCGACCGGTGGCGATTTGTTACTGGGCTGGCCCGAGCAGAATGGCTGAATGGCGCCCGCCTTTCCATGGGTGGTCCCCACATTAGACCTATAAAGGCCCGAAACGAAGCAATAACACGGCCCCGTGGCGACCATTTGGCGGAAAATCTGGCCCGCCGTCCCGCCACGGTCGCTGGACGCAAGCCTCCGTTCGGTATTTGTTATCTGAGATTCAGCCGTCTCTTAAAACGTCCTGCGACCTTTCCCGCTTCACAAATAAGCGCGTTCCTGAAAGCGGAGGAATGCATTGCGCTCCGTCGGACACATTCCGTCGGTTCATGTTAATTCACGAAGTGATTCATTTCATTGCCGACAACAGAATGCCCGGCTGAATGCTCGGGAGTATTGAATCAGCGTCGACACGTTTATGCCTCTTGTTAAGTGAAACCGGTATGCAATGGAAGCTTCAAACAAGCGCTGATGAAAAATCCAGAGGACAAAAGAGCACGCCATTAACATTCTACAGACCCTATCGGAAAAGGTCAATTAATTAAGTACGTGCATATTTTTTGTCTCGATAATTTTATTGCACGGCATTAGCAGGCACGCTTATTCGCAAAGGAAAGTTCCACGCAAATTGCACTGGAACAATTTGCTTAAGCTAAGTCGTAAACGACTTAGGAATCACAGCGCGTTCTCAATAGCGAATGGCATGTGCGGAATGTTTGAGCTTCGAGTCAGTGCGCAACAGATGCGCAGGAGTTCGCCACAGAGGAGTGGAAATGGGCAGAAATCTCCAACTCTGCCAGAATCTGACATCTCATGGTGTTGCGTGGCAAGAAACGCCGTAAAGTCTCGACGCACCCCTTCCCGAACTACTGATCCGTGACGGAGCCGTAGGGCACACATCCGCGTACATCTGTACACCGTGCCGAGATGCCAAAGACAGATCATTCCAACCTCGTGCATGAGACCTGGCATGAAGCATAAGAATTCCTCAGGCTGGTCCGCGATCGCTTAAGACCCGTCAGTGTCAGGTCTCCCGTCGGACCCGGGAACGGCGGACAGCCGTCAGTCGGTCGCCGCCGTCCTCGGCCGCACGCCTGCGGAGCTCCCCCCGTCCCCGCCGCCCTCGGCCGCACGCCCGCGGAGCTCCCCCCGTCTCCGCCGTCCTCGGCCGCACGCCCGCGGAGCTCCCCCCGTCTCCGCCGTCCTCGCCCGCACGCCCGCGGAGCTCTCCCCGTCTCCGCCGTCCTCGGCCGCACGCCTGCGGAGCTCCCCCCGTCTCCGCCGTCCTCGGCCGCACGCCTGCGGAGCTCCCCCCGTCTCCGCCGTCCTCGGCCGCACGCACGCGAAACTCCTCCCGCCCGCCGTCCTCGGCCGCACGCCTGCGAAGTCGTCCGCGAAGTCGTGTCGAAGTCGTGCGAAGTCGTCCGCCGTCGGTCGGTCGCCGCCGTCCTCGGCCGCGCTTGGAGCCCCTCCTGTCCGCCGTCAGTGGGTCCCCGCCGTCTTCGGCCACGGGCCCAAGGAACCCCTCCCGTCCGCCGTCCTCGGCCGCAGGCCCACGGACTCCTCCTGTCCGCCGTCGGTGGGTCGCCGCCGTCCTCGGCCGCGCCTGGAGCCCCTCCCGTCCGCCGCGCCGCCCCGTGCAGCGTGCCGTGCCGCGCCCGGACCAAGCACAGCCCGATAACAGTGCCGCGCCGCCGGCCGCAATCATACGCCCGTAATGGCTGATTGGCGTCGTCGCGCCGTAACTGTCCGTCAGCCGGGCGACTATCGCGGCGCGGGGTCGCGAATTCGGCGCACCGCTGAGGGGTGGGGGCCCGACCGCGGGGTCATTTCCGGCGGCGCCGCGCCGCCCGCTGGGCGTGGGCCACGCCGCCCGCCTGACTCACGGCGAGCGACGGCAAGCGTTGCGCAACACAGCGATGCTCCTGATAGGACGGCGCAATGTCGCGGTCCGCCGGCGGAAAACAAAGAATGCCATGCAAATGCCGTGTCCGCGCTCCGCGGATGGCTGGCGTGGCCGTCCGACGGATGTGGCGGCGCCTTCAAAGGCGCGCTGGGTGCGCCGGCGACCCGGGCCGCAGTTTTGCAACGAACGCAGGGCACGGCGGCGGGCTCGCCGTCCACTCGTGGGAGCTCGTCGTCCACTCGTGGGAGCTCACCGTCCACTCGTGGGAGCTCGCCGTCCACTCGTGGGAGCCCGTAGGGAGGGGACGGGAGCCCGGTGCAAAGTTGGTGGCGTGTTGTAGACAGATGACGAATCGACGTAAGTGGCATCGAGTTTGGCGAATGCCACTTGCGATAAGGGGATGGCAGGTTATTTTTGGTGAGCGAGGAAAGACATAGGCACACAAAGAGCAAGAACTTACGTAGGCCTAACCGGATAGCCCCGGGCTTTGACTCGAAGTGGCACGCCCAGGAGCGCGACCCGCGATGGAGAGAAAACAACACGAGACCTAGCATCTTCATTCTACCACATCACCACCAATGCCGCGAACAGGCCTCCACGGCAAACACCAGACGGCCTGGGCAAACGGAAAACTCGGCAAACGGCAAACGGCAAACGGCAAACTCGCGTCGCTGCACTTTGTTACAAGCTAACAGTGACGCGTCTCATCTCACCTGGCAGCGGAAGAAGTCATCCCACCCGGACGACCGAGAATACCCCCAGTCACTTGCGCTGCGGTTTGCAAGGCATGCTACGCCAGGATAAGTCCCATACTAGTACTTCAAGGGGTCCGGCATGTGAAGAAAACGCCGCTCTCCCGCACGGCGTACAGCTTCTGCAACCGGGCGTAACGAATCTCAGACGATCAGGACGAGCCCGCTGTTCGCCGCCGCAGCGTGACAGCTGGAGCATGCGCGCGCGTCTCCGCTCGACCCGATCAAGTCCGCGGCCCAGCGGGGGGGGGGGGGGGGGCCGCCATCGAGGTCGGGTGTGCTCTCGGAGACGAGCCGTCCGAGCCCGCGGTCGTGTGTCGCAGTCATGTCCACCCCCAGCGTGGCCTAGGACTGACATGCGCGCCGGAAGTCACACAGCGTGAGCCCCCAACCGCGTGGCGCGCTGCGTGGGCGGCGTGCCACGCGGGTGGGGGCTGACGATGGCGGGGCTGACCGGGGCGGCACTGACCGCTGTGACCAACTCGAAGTGCGTCATGTGGTCAGTTTACGATGCACGAGCCGCTGGAGTGGTCTTCGTCGCAGTCTGTCGTATGGACTGGGACGAAACAGCTGAGATACCGGTGGTCTTGCACCCCATGCCGTCGAACCGTCTGTCCCTCGTGCGGCGAACAACCAGCAACTGGGCCGAGAAGTCCCACGTTTGGGGCGGGGGGCGCGCTCGACGCGCAGAGAGCTCAAATCGTGAACGGTCCGGTGCGCCCTCCGCCGTCAGCCGGGCGCTGCGCCGTGCCCTGTGCCGAGACTGCTCGGACCGCTCGGGGCCTCTCGGAAACGCTCAGGACCGAGCGGGACACGAGCCTTTGCCGTCCTGAGTCGGCTGCGCCTGCCTCTCTCCCCTCCCAACCCTTCCAGCGCAGCGGCGCGCAGGAAAACATTCTAGTTCTCCGGCTGGAAAACAAACGAGTGAGCGGGCCGGCACACGACGCCTGAGCGGCATCAAAGCGCGCGCCGGCCGGACACCGGTCCCGCGAACCGCGCCGACGGCCGGACACCGGTCCGCGCGACAAATGGCCACCTAATTACCTGTCGATCTCCCCCCTTAGGGGGGGGGGGGGGGCAGGACGCGAGGGGAGGCAATCACGGGCGGCGATCGGGGACACCGGATATCGCTCATCGCTTCTGCACAAGTGGACGCCCGAAATAGGCGTGCAGGCAGCGCGTCCGGCGTCCGACGGCGGCGGCGGCGGCGGCGGCGGCGGATTAGCGACGTTCTAAGGCGGCCGCGCGGCGGGCTAATGCAGGTCGCGTGAAGACCGGGCCGGCGACGGCCGTCAACAGCGGGCCGCCCGAGTCACCCGGGTGCCGGCCGCCGCTCCGAGCGCGCGCGCGTCTCGTGAGCGGGCGCCGCTGCCGCTGTGCCGCTGGACCGGCGGGCCGCCCGAGTCACCCGCGTGCCGGCCGCCGCTCCGAGCGCGCGCGCGTCTCATGAGCGGGCGCCGCTGCCGCCGTGCCGCTGGACCGGCGGGCCGCCGGAGCTCGGGTGTAGGATGGCGCCGTCGGTCGCGGCGCGGTGGGACTCGGCTCGGTGAGAACGCTGAGGCGGGCGCCGAGAACGCCGAGGCGTCAGGTGCCCGCCCCGTCGTCGTGCAGGAGCGGTGGGTTCAGTTGGACAGAAGTTCGGTTCCGATTTCGATGGAAGGGCAGGACTTCGTTTTTCTCTAGAAATATTGTCTTGAGAATAGAGGGCAGCTAACCTGAGCTCTCCATGTTTTATGACTCGTGTTACCTGTTGTAATGGCCACTGGCCTTAAAGCCTCTGCCGTCGATTGTTGCTGAGAACCCAAACAACGCATACCGCGGCCAGCAGCGACCCTCGAGCCGGTGCGCAACAACGGTTTGGGCCACGAGCGCAGTCATTATCCTTTAGTCACTTGCAGCCAGCACTTACATCGCCCCTCTGCGAATACGACATTCTCAGGGATGAATGCCAAGGTGGCACAAATGCCCCCGGTTCCCACTGAAGCCTTCTATGAACGTACACATGTGCGTCTCGATTATGTACACATGTGCGTCTCGATTATGTACATATGTGCGTCTCGATTATGTACATACGTGCGTCTTGGTTATGTGCACAATGCGGCGTTTCCGCCGCCGAGGTACCATGTTTGCACTTAATGGCACATAAGCCCCATATTGGCAATTTCTTAATTGAGCCGCAACACGCAACAAACTCAAAATACAACCGAGATGTGTGCAGCAGCTATAAAAGTAATTACAACACAGCGCATGCAATAAAGCATTGGCGCGACCAAGCAATAAAACATGCAATAAAGTATTGGCCTAGGGCCTAAGCTAGGCGGAGTGAAAATGAGCATGCGGGACCCAGCGCCCCCGCTCAACCCACGAGCACGTTCTGTGCCATCAGCAGCTTGGCACCATTAGTTTGCGGGACTTGAACGTGCACTTAGTCGGTAGCAATGCCGTGAATTACACTGTCGCAGGGTACACGTGCACGTGGACAACACGATAAGCATGCCTGCATGAGATAAAACAAACCAGGTTTGGGCTTGCAGAATGCGCTGCCGAGTGCATATGACGCAATCATACTTTAGTTCAAAGCTAATACAGTGTCCTGAGCCCGTGTACTTTCGTTTTTTGTTTTGTTTTGCTTTGTTTTACTACAAGACATGAAGTTAAGCATGTCATGAGATTCACAAATCATGCCATGGCCATTGCTGATTTACCACTTTGATTGACAGAGTTCTAAGTCACGACGCCTGGACAGTGACAGAAATATCGGGCAGAGACCTGCCATTGTCCTCTTCGCCGTCTTCAACCGCTCAAGCCATCAGCGAACTTCTGAGAGACAGCCATCAATCAGAACAGCCACATCAAAGCCCTGCCGCGGACCGACTGCGGCATCTTCTGATAGCGCCCGCGCACGCCGCCCTGCCCTGACGGCACCGTGTTCAGCAGGCCGTGCCACCAGTCACGTGGGAAGCCATCTCAAACGGTGCTGTGCAGCCGCGCGCGCGCTGTGCGGCCAGCCACGTCCGGTGGATACAGACTGGATCGCTGGGGCGGGGCAGGAGCGGGTTGTCGTATTTTGGAGCATATCTCTTCAGTAGTGTTTTGCTGAAGATGTCAGGGGATGAGACGAGTCTAATGTTGTGTATCACGCCACCATAGCGGTGGGCAGAGTCATGGTCGACGTGCACCACGCATGCGCTGCGTTCCAACGTCTAGAAATTATCAACTTAGGCAGGCGTAGATGTAGCGAAACACTTTAAGAAACAGCACTACACATGCGCACTCCGGCATGCGTGCAATGTCAGCGTGCACCGGCGGTGTGCAAAAACGTCGCCTCGTCTCTGACGAGAAAAACTAGCGGGTCCAGTCGGACAACCGATTGCTGCCGAATCGCAGTTGACGCCGCGTGGCGCATCGCGGCCTCTGATTCGACCGTCCAGCGCGTGCGGTCGGAGTGACACTCCCGCCCCGCTGCCAACTCCGCTGCCGGCACCGTCGTCAGCTCGGCAAGGCCGTGCTCTGTCTGGAGACGGGGTGGATTTGATTTGGTGATTTGACATGGTTTGGTGGGTGGGTTATACTGCACGATTAAACCAGCAGTCGTCATCGAGGAGCAGACTGCAACACGGACAACATTTCAGCGCGGCGGTGGCGGTGGTTTGCCCAGGCTGAGCTCATCATTCGAACCAGCATTTCACGAAAGACGATCTTTCAAGAAGACACTTGCATTTCTTGAAGATGTCTTACAACTTCTTAAAACTGTGAAGTGCAAAAACCACAGAAGCTTGCATGAGTCAACAACTTGCGAAGCCTAAAAAAACATGCGCGCGTATATAGAGTGACTTAAAGGACGGAGAGCTGGTTTGAGACTCATAATTAAACGGACAGAAAAGGACACCTGAAGATATCGGATTCGATCTTTCGTCGCTGGGCCTTCCTCGGTTCTAGCGAGGAAAGACCCGAAGAAGGCCCAGGACCGAAGCCTGTCTCCGATACTTTTCGGATAAAGTTTGGCGCCATTGGACTGTGGTTTGCCATGATCCTCCTGTCTCAGTCTATAGAGTGTACGGGTTTCGTAGGTACATACGATTTGAAAAGCATGCACAATTAAGTCAGTTCAACAATGGATTACATTTTTTTCAGTATGAAAGCTTCGAATGAGATGATGCAAAATAGTGACTGCTAATTACAGACTGAACGGCAACGAAGAACAAACGGGAAGGACGAGTGATGCACATGCCTGCAACCCAGGCTGCGGAAACCCCGCCGCACATTTTTGCACTTTCACCATTGTCCACCGATTGTCTCCACCCTCTCCCACTCACACGCCTAACAGGGAGGTGGCCTCGCCCCACCACCACCACCGCCAGCCACCCCCGTCCGCCACCGCCGGCCCTCCCTCCTCGTCCGCGTTCATTTCCCGCAAACGGCCGTCCGCACCGCGCGGGCGTTCTGGCGAACAATCGGCCGCAGTTGCGAGCCGCGCGTGTTTTTCTGACCGGCGCGCCTCCGCCGTCGTGATTTCTGCAGACAGCGGAGCGAGGCAGCGGCCAGATGACAGCCGCATCAGTTGGCAGCATAGTTGGCGGCAAAAACGGCGCGGCCGCGCGGCCGAACTGGGAAAACAGCCGCGCCGCAGACAAACAACCCAGCCACTCGGCCAAATATGCATGCATGCAGAGTGCACAATTTGGCCGGGCAAAAATGCCGGATACGCCGATGGAAAATAGCGATGAAATTGAAGGAAGATGCGCAATCAGCGAGAATGATCGATGTTAGCAGTGAACCATAGCGCGGACGACCTCGGCCAGCGGAGGTAAGTGGCCGAGCGGGCGAAGAGAGACGTCTTTGTGACGTTCGCCAAGGAAATAAATTGTGACACACCTCCGGTCCAGCCAAATAAATCAGCCGGAGTGGCATGGGTTGTCCATAAATCAATAACGGTCAAAGCAGGCACCGCCAGATTTCCTAATGATGCCCCTCGCCACGGAGAGCCAGTAGCGACCAAATCACATTCGTTCTAGCTTTGAAAACCACACCGACCACCACGCATGGCTGTGTACCACATTATAGACCCTCGCACGTGCCCGATGGATCCGTAGTCGAGTCTTGTTTGATGTAAGTGTCGTTTGTGTGTCACGTGCTCTACCTTTCAAGCATGTGGGGGCCTCGACTTCATCGTCGTGCTGCGTTGAGCACCAATTCGCGGCGTTAAGACAGACTCGGATAAGAACCGTTCCTTGGTCACACTCAGAAGGACTATTTGCAGGTTTGCAGACGGGGCCGAACCGGCCACCGCAATACATCAACTTGATTCATATTTTCGGACGACATCGCCTACTTGGCAAGCGTTCCAATGCGAAACGCTCGCGTTAAGCCAGGCCAATTTACTTGAACGAATCGTGTAAGTTACATCAGACAATGCGGCGGCGGCACTTCCTCCGAATCATATTCAATGTCGAGTGTTGCCAATGTTTTGGCAATAGCAACTACCCTATGACAGGCCGGGGTCATTAAGGTAAGGTCGTGGACGCGACAGTTTGGAGGCGCATTTTTGGGTTTTAACATTACGAAACGGTAAGCCGAAGTACACAAATGCAAAATGCACATTTTCGTTGTTATGCATTGGGTGTGTTAAGCTGCATTATGAAATCAAAGCTGTCTGCACATCCTAGACCTGATAAAGTAAAAATATTTGATGTCGGCCACGGCACCTTAGCATGGTGTCGTGCAGTCACATACTGGGCTGAATGCATCTTACCGGCATTCTGAATCGCTTTTTTATGCTGAAAATAGCAAACCTCGAAACACCAATGGGCCCTAACTGCAAAAGGCATCAAAGAATCATTTGACAATGCTATCTCATATGACATCTCTATTGAACAGTACCTACAGATATGTTGGAAGGTTTGCTTGATTGGATTTCCTTGATTGGTTGGATTTCCTTCCTGAGGACTCAACTTGCCCAAACACCAAGAGCTTCAAACCTTTTTGTATTTGCGTCAGCTGTAAGCGGCACGTCCGTTGGTCTCAGGAGAGCAATCACGTGCCTTTGCTCTGGTGGCAACCACTGCCTAGGAAAAGCGCCTTCCAGGAGATACGTTGGCGACGGTTGTGGTAAAGCTGATGTCCGGGGTGTGATCAGGGCATTTTCGTTCGGTCTGTGTAATGACGTGTTTCGCGCGTAGCAGCGCAGTCATTTTATGCAACACGCACACAGCCACGAGGCACCTTCGTCACGATCATACTGAGCAAGTGCATATACCGCCGGTGCGGTACCTCCTGCCGGGTGGGCGTCACCGGCACGGCGCAGCGGTCCACAGCGAGAGGGTCAGTGACGCCACCGCCTGACAACACCAGCACCGTCAGGCAGGCGCGGCGCCGGCCGGGTGACGCCAGCCGCACACAGCGGACGACATGGCCCGCCTGACGCCCCCCCCCCCCCGCACCCACCCCACCCCCCGGCCGGGCCAGGTCACGGGGTCCGCTGCTGCTGCGGCGCCGGCGGACCGTCCGTCGGGACAGGGCCGGCCGGCGGGCGGGGCGGGCGGCTGCAGCTCGTGCCAGATAGCGCCGGCGCCGGATCAGCCGGCCCCAGGGGCCACCCCTGACAGGGGCCGCCAGCAGCCGTGACCCCGCGGACCGTTACGCGGCTGGTGCATCCTCAGCCCCGGGGCGGTGGGTCGAGGGCGGCTCGGTCGGGTCGGGTGGCAGCAGCGGCGATCATCCGGCGGATGTGCAGGCGTGATTGGATGGGGCTAATTGGTTGGTGATGTCATGGTAACCAACAATCGGTACCACTGGACATCAAGGCTTTGCAAGGGAGAATATGGTCACATAACGTATAGGAAGCACTGTAAAGTGGATCGGGACGTTCGACTGGGCCATATGAACGCGTCATCCTCAGAGGCTGGTCAGACAAATATTCAATACAATTATTGCACATCAACTAAATAAATCATTCGCTTAGGCCTCATAATGTGACGTTAAACAAAATGTGAGTGTGATGCACATATAGCGTGAGGTCCATTAATACATCAGTGGAATATGTACATAGTGGACGGCCCAATCGTGTCAAAATTATATATATATATATATATATATATATATATGTATATATATATATAAAGCAAAATGCCAGTCTAAATATATATATATATATATATATATATATATATATATTCCTTTCATAACTGGAGGTCTTTGTCACGTCAGCCATTTTTATCCGCGTGGATATTATCATGGCCCACCCTGAAAGTAAATGTACTCAACCCCATTGTGTGTTTCCCTAATCGTAACCGATGTCAGCTCCGTCTTCCAACATGTCCAACATAAACGGCCCGGACGTGCATATTTTCAGTCGTCATGTCATGTCGCTAAAACAAGCCGATGTAGGTGCAACATGCACTCGATCAAACCAAACAGCGGCCCCTCACCCACCGCCCGTGCAGAGGGCGATGAATGGCGTTCCTCGCCAAACGAGATCGTTTGACCTCGCCTGCAAACGGAACCCCGTGAAAAGGAATCACTTTCAGGGTATATTTGGAGTATCCAAAGAGTATCCAAGGAGTATTGGAGTATCCACAACCCTTCATTCTATATCGCGAGGCCGCGACACATGCGTAACGCGACTTTTCGGCGAGCTCCTGACACCAGAGCCCACCATCTCCGGACATCCGCCAGCCGTCGAGACACGCCAGCCGGCGGGACCCTGACACCAGAACACACCATCTCCGGACATCCGCCAGCTGTCGAGACACGCCAGCCGGCGGGACCCTGACACCAGAACACACCATCTCCGGACATCCGCCAGCTGTCGAGACATGCCAGCCGCGCCGCCGACAATCGGGAGGCCGACCCCTCCACTATTCGCCCATGCCGCGCAGATTACGCCGCGCAATCGGATCGGCCTCCGCCCGGTCTATTGCTGGCCGGCAAATTAACAGCGGCGCCACTAAAACAGCGGGCCGGGCGGCGCGCGCCGCCGCTCGCCGCCGGCCCCCGACAATCCGACTGCGCCCGTCAGCAGCACCGCCCATCGAATCAGAGCAATCACATTAATCTGCGGCGCTGATCTGCGGCGCTTTTGATACGAGCGACGGGCGCGCTCCCGTATTGAGCCCATCATAACGACACGGGCCGGCCGGCCGCCGCCGGCGATGGCAAATTAATTAGCGGGGCGCGGGCGGGCCGGCCGGCGGGCAGGCGGGGTCGGCAGCAAGGGGAGGGGGCGGGGACACCGACACGCGACTGGGGGGAGGGATCTAGCGGGGACGCAGACGGGGAAGGGGTGCACCGATATTGAGTCGCTCAGGGTGCGTACCAAAGCGAAGGTGTGCAGCAAAAAAATAATATTTCCATTGTTTTCTCAAGGCAGAAGTCAATCATCTGTAGGCTATGTTCCTTATCCCTCCTCCATATTCTTCTGGCGATTGTTTTTATCGGCGTAAGGACAGGGTTATGGTTGGCGCGAGAGTTGGGTGGCCACGGCGCACCTTTTTTGTGGAAGTTCTATGCCAGCCCTTTGATAAAAGAAGGAAAGAAAACTCTAAATGGTGTTTGGACCACCCATGCTTTGGGATGTTCCGATGTCCCCAAACCTAGCGTTACGAGTATTAAGATACAAACTTAAATGGTGCGTCTTTCGCAGCATACTAGTTCACTCCCGAACACCTTCATTCCAGTATCCACAAGCCCAGGGCGCCACCAAACCGTCGCAGACGTTCCACGGGGACCACACTCAGCCGGGCAGAAGCTCGAGCCGCGTCCAACAGCGGATCGATGCCGTAAGCGACGGCCGCTCCAGGCGCCCAGTCCCTTGCCCTCAAAACGTCGAGTGCCCCGCTCCCTGACGCCGGAGCGTTTGAGCAGGGCGAGAGGCCGCCCCAGCTGGCGCCGCGGACGGCGCTGCTCAGCCGGCCGAAGTCGGCGCCGTCGATGGCGCGGCACCACCTGTGCCGGAGAGCGGGCCGGGGGGTGCGGGCAGAGTCGGCGCCGTCGACGACAGGCCATTGATACGTCGCTCTCGGCTGGGGATGAGAGTCGCGACTCAAAGGCCCTCTGCGGCCTCGAGGGCCTCTCTACGCCCGCACTCGAAAGACTGTTACCAAATGATAGGCGCTGCAGCCGGTGAGGCGAGGGGAGGGGAGGGGGAGGGGGAGCGCGCGAGGGCAACTTATCCCTCCCGTGCGAGCTGGGCGCCCGAACAGAATGTAATCGCAGTTTTACACATGAATATTGGTTGTGTGGGTACGCCGACCAGACCCTCCGCACAAGACGGCATTGTGATCCTGCAAACCTGGCCTCTTTGCAATATTTTTGCATGCACAGTCATGCATTAGAACGCAAAAAATCGTGGAATGAACTGCAGGATTATGTAATCCACGTAAGTGCACGTAACTGTGACTGTGCAGCCAACTTTTAATAGACGGCGAGCAAGAGAAAATGAGTCCCAGGAGCGGTTACCCTTGCTTTTGGCCACGAAGGCTGTCAATGACGTATATGCGTCACGCTTGTTAATCACGTCATTAAAACGAAACGAGCAATCTCCGCATAGTTGGCACCAACACCCAGTGGCACGGAGACGTGAAAACCATGCTCAATAGCAAAAGCCCGTAGCCTTGGCCAAGGACATCAGGAAGCCCACAGTGTCTGTGCCTGAGACCAGTAAGACGTCTTTGGCGGTGCAGAACAAGCGAGGTGACGACGGGCGGAACTGTTGTCGCCAGGCGGATGATCCCGAAATATAACAGAATGGAGGGGGTTACTAATTTGGGATCACCCCTATGGATGGAGCTACTCGATGCATTGTGATTTCTTCCCTTCATGAGTGACGGGCGGAGGACACCTCCGTGCGACGTTTGTGGGCTTAATTTCTACGCATTATATATATATATATATATATATATATGTTTATATACGGAAAGATAGATAGATAGATAGATAGATAGATACAGACAGATAGATAGATAGATAGATAGATAGATAGATATAGATATAGATAGATAGATAGATAGATAGATAGATAGGTAGATAGATAGATAGATAGATAGATAGATAGATAGATAGATAGATAGATAGATAGATAGATAGATAGATAGATAGATAGATAGATAGATAGATAGATAGATAGATAGATAGATAGATGGGTAGATAGATGCAATCTCATATATCCGGAAAAATGTTTGCTTTTGAGAGGAAATAAGTTAGAGTAAGCTGGGCCATGCGCCTATGTAGTTTTAATGACACGATCTGTTGCGGTTTAGCCACAGCGTGCTATACATTGGTTCGGTTTGGAAAAGGTGCCACTTGGTGTTTCCCGACATAGTGCTGACGCAGTCATGAACTAGACTGGTGGCTGGATCTCGAATCACTCAATGAGTTGTAGGCGGCACGAATGGCACGGCGGGTTTGCTGTATCTGCCCATCTCGCTTGCCCAGAACAGTTCATAAACACGTTCGAAAACGGTTGGTCCATCGTTGACGCACGATTGAATGTGATGGTATGCACACGACGGCCCCCACTTTTGTCATTGCAATTGGTCCCCCCCCCCCCCCCCCGTCAGTATCAATTCGTTTCATCTTGCTGCGATGACTTGTCACCGAGATATGGATCTTGCTTGAGTCCGCTGCCTTCAGCTTTTCGCAAATTGAGAAGTTTTACATTTTTCATGTTAGTTGAATGGGTTAGATGGTGGTGATGTTGCAACGATGCCGACATACGGCTCCTGATCGAGCGCCCTGTCCGTGCCTTGTGTGCACTGAGTGCTTTGAACACGCCATAGCACGGTTTTGAAAGAATGGTGAAGCTTGTTGCTGAAAAATGAACTACAGCGATATTCATCGTTAAATAGAAGTAAGCGTGTCAAAGGCGTGACTGGCTGTGCCTTGCTAGGCCAGGCCGGGCAGGGTAAGGTCGCAGAAGCTACCGCATCTCCGATTGGCCGACGTTAAGAGTCGCTTGGCCGATGGTCCCACTCGCAATGACTAAGTACCACAGCATGATATCGTCCGAGAAAAGGGACGAAACCCTGCCGCTACAGCCGCAGATCCGGCGCCGCACAAGCACTGGCGCACCACAAGCACTCAGCGCCCACAGAGCACCATCACCAGGCCGAAAATCGCGCGGAGCAAATCGCGCTGACCCCCGAGAACAAAAGGCGCACTCACCGAAGCCGTCCAATTCCGCCGAGCGATTCAGCACTCAAGCGCGCCGCGTCAATCCTTCGCACTGGAGGAGCTCCGTTGGCGCCTGGCTCGAGACCACTTCTCCGCGCCGGGTGAATCCCGAAAAAATAGCGTATATCACGGGCGCTGATCTGGTCCGGGGCCGCCGGCCGCCATGGGCCGATCTTGTCCGTTTTGGTGGAGAGCCAGATTATATCAGCGGGTGCATTAGCGTGCCGGCGCGCTGCTGTCGCGGCCGATTACATGGCCAGCGCACGCGGGCCGCCGTAAAACACCGGCCAAAAACGGCGCCGCGCCGCGTCTCTTGCGTCTCAGCGCGTCCCGCGCACGTCTTCACCACGCTCCCAGCACGTCCCCGCCGCGACCCGGAGCGGTCTTCACTACGTCCCGGCGCGTCTCCGGCGCGTCTTCCGCTGCGTCCTCGGCGCGTCTCCCGCACGTCTTCGCCACGTCCGCACGCGTCTCCGCCGAGTCTCCGTCGCGTCTCCGGGCGCGTCTCCGGCCTCCGCGCCGCAGCATCCGCCGCCGCGATATGGCACCAGAAAAGAAAGTGAGGAGGCGCGATGGGCGGGTCGGTGCGGCAGAACCTGTTCCGTGCAGCGACACGCGGACGTCGCGGCCGCCGCGGCGCCCGTGGGCCGAGGACGAGCCCCGGCCGGCGCGCCGGACGGCGGCTGGCGGGTCATGCGAGCGGTGCCGGCTGGGCTGCCGAGCTGGGCGCGGGAGTTTGGGCCAGGTCACTGACGGGAGACGGCGTGACGATGGCGCAGTCGGACGTGGACGGCTCGACACTGGTGTGGCGGACTGGGCTGAGTTGGCTTGCGGACCGACTCGAGGGGTCCAAGGTAGCTTCGGCAAACTGGGGAGTGGTGAGGAAGCTACAGTCGGGTGACGTCGCATTTGCTGGAGCTGGGGCGTCAGCCATGCACGCAGATAAATCACCGGCCGGCAGAAAAATATGGAAGCTTTGGCCTTGACACACTGAAAAAGGCTTAATGAAGTCCGGCTCATAAAAGACTCTAAGATGTCTTATCTGAGGACGGGCCTGGGCTTTTGCGCAGGTTAAGATGACGGCGTAGTTAACGCAACATTCGCCGAGCGATACGCGTCTGTCAGGGAAAAGGTCGGTGGCCTTCAAACGGTGGCCAGGTGGCACACACGTATTGTAGGCCAGCACAAGCATGCAACAGGGCTCATGAGACAAGCTCAAGGCCACAGGTGGCGTTTTCATGTGCTCGAAGGCATTGAGACCTCTCGGCAACGTTTTCGAATGTCGACACTTGGCATGGGGCGTGTCAGAGGAGGGGGGGGCGTTACATCTCAATGTTCATATGTAATAACTGCAAAAAACATATGTTCCGGGCTACCAGAAGAAAGCAAAAAAAAAAAAACTGCATCGGGAGGTTTCTAAATTGGGGACGGCAGGACGGCGGTAGCTCACAAGGATCCAGCGCGATCCGATAAACGCGAGATCACTGACAGCTTCCCCGCGTGAGCTTACTTTCCTGACGCCAATTTTTTCTAGACGTTTGCAAGGTTTCCGTTGCGATCTTAAAAGAGTGTGCGACAAGTCTGTGACAGCTGGTTGTGATTGGCTCCACCGGCAACGTTAACACCTTTGCTGAACAAAGTCTGAACTCAGAACAGGTTTGCGGTGTGAGTTGTTATCATAAAAAATCGACTTATCGTCTTGTCGGCTCAGATACCGCTGCCGTATCCGCGGAGAGGACACTTCCCAACAGCAACCTGCGGTCTATTAACATATATGGAACATGAGCCGCCCGGTTTCAGTTCTTTTGTTTTGCTTTGAAAAAAGAAACGCAACTCACGTCATCACACTCCTTTCACAGAGCGCCAGCGACTACACTGGCCATGATAACGCTCAGGGGCATGGTGCAACTGGGATTCGAACCCGCGCTCCCCGCGTGGGAGTCCGATCCACGGGTCAGCGGGTTCATTTGCACTGAAAAGACGCTCTGAAGCGACGCAGCATGAAGGAATTATGAGGGTAGGAGGTTAACTAAGCGGGGCGACATCCAGGAAAAGCGCATTACGCTGAAAGACAACAGTATGATCGTGCCGTTTATGATCGTGCCGTTATGTGCCGTTTAGCTGGCACACAACGTTTTCTGTTCACATCCCCCCCCCCCCCCCCCATCCATCCACTGAAACTTTTTGTGCCAAAATTGCAGACTTGAGAAGGGACCCAAAACTCACCGAATATCCTAAATGTTCAAAGTATAGGGTAGCATCCCGTTCAGTTTGTCCACCAACATGCTTTTACGGCGGAACTGCCCCCGACACCTATTTTCTCCCTTCCGTTCCAGCCCGGTCGGTCAAGCTCCCTAGTGGAAAGCACGGTTAAGACTGCTTGCTGGCCGTCTGTTAATACAGGGCCGCAAAGGTTGATCCAGGACCGTCGTAGTTGATTTGTTCCCGATCATGGATACTGCTGGAATATTTGAGCATTTTCATAATCTTTCTCAATATTTATTTGACGCCCTTGCGTCGCTTGAAAGATGACTACGGGTCCTTTGTTCTCACCCTCTACCTATGACAGCAGCGCATAGTGTTTGTAATCGGGAACCGGCGACAGCAGAGATTGCGCGATATTGACCACTGTTGTGGCATGCGTTGGCGATGCACGATCTAGCGGCAATCATTACCGGGCATCCACTGTTCCCCCACGACTTCTGGACGGACACCTAGCGGCCAGTGTCGTAAACAACCGGCTCGGCCGACAAACAGTCGCAGCCCGGCGATCACAGAAAATAGCGAGCCGGACGGGCCGTCGCCGCGGGAGATATGGCCGGCAAAAAACTGGCCCCGTGACGTCACGCTCCCGGTCGGTCGAGGTCACGGCGTGACACGCAGCGACCTCGGCGTGTTCACGGCGGGGTCGGGGGTCACGCCAAGAGGTCACTGTCACGACGGGTCAGGGTTCAGGGAGCCGGTGAGGCGGTTGTGACCGGGAAGAAGCAAGATTTTAAAATGTCGTCGACGCTGTGGCCGCTTTTGCGGGATGCAAAGCGCGGCAGGGATCGACTCAGACTACGAGAGGTCGACGAGAAGCCCCAGCGCGAACGCCAGCCGAATCGTGACACCTGCCGACAGTTGACACGGTGTGGACGCGTCGCAATCTGCGCTACAAATGACACCACGAGCGGCAATGTTCCAAGCACGTCCGAGTCAAGTCCGGGCTCAGGATCAAGGATCTCCTGAGTTGCTTTGGAAATGCTGCAAACAAGCCGATGATATGATAAACTCAGTGCTAACTGACTCGTCATGAACAGCTTCTATCAAAGTGTTATATTCACACACTTTCCGTGCATGACGTAAGATGAAGAGAACCGCTTATCAGCATTGCGCTCAGTTTTGGCAGCTGAAGGATGTGGAGAGAGCAGCGGAACAACTGTTACCATCTGAGTTAGCACTCGCCGGCCCATGACGGAAGCAACTTCTTTTAGCGGATTCGCGTGTCGTCGATTCTCCTGGCTAGATCTTAAAAAGCGCAACCGAGCAGCTGGCGCATAAAAAACAACATTGGGACATCGCTAACAGCCAGTTCTGTTTCGAGGCATTCCGGGAAGCTTTCTCCCTGCTATGCTGTCGCAAGCAGCAGCAATCACACCTCAGTCAATGCGTCCAAGATTGGTTCACTTAGCTTTGTTTAAGTAAAAACCGCTCAAAGCGGTCAAAGTGATGCATTTCGAAGCACAACTTAGCTTGGCTCTATGCAACCCAATATCGCCTTATTGACTAGCAAGCAAGCTCCCGAATAACACGTGAACCGGCGCTTCCTCACCGCCAGAGCCCGCAACAGCTCAGATATCGCGGCGGCTAGGTAGGGCTTCAGCAAAAAAACGTTCAGGGGACCCGGTCCCGCAACCATGGCAATCCCTCGAACATATTCCTGCAGACGGTGGGTATCTCTTTTCTTTCTCTCTGAGGGAAGACTCCTGGGCTCCTTGGATACGCCTCTGCGGCAACACTCTCCCCCTCCCCCTCTTCGCCGGACCGGGCCGCGCGCCACACGTGCGACCACTCCCACGAAGTTTACCGGCCGAGCGGCGGTAAACTCCATCTCGACCGCCGCCCAGGCGTCCAGCTTATTTCGACTCAGCGCCGTCGCACCGCTCGGATGTCCGGCCGCGATGGCGTCGCCTTCCGGCCCGCTCGGCCGCGCCGCTCGCGCCCCGCCGCTGGCGACGCCCCGCTTTCCCCCCGCCCCCTCCCCCCCCCGGGCGGCGGGCGGCGTCCCAGCGGCCGCAGCCGGGCACCCGCCGGAGCCGACGGCGCCCGTCAGCACGACGGGATGCACCGGCGTCCTCCGCGTCTCGCTCACGCCGACCCCTGCAGGACGGCAGGCTTGACGGCTGAGGGGGGGGGGGGGTACCGGAGCGGCGTCGGGTCACCGAGCGAGCCGACCGTTCGCGGACCGAGGCGGACCAATGGATCCAGCGACGCAGCCGATCGCTATCGGCCGCTGAAAAAGTGAGCACGGACCGGCAGCGAGGCGTTCCGCGATGGGGGCGACGCGCCGCACGCCCTCGCGCCGCCACCGCCGCAAGAAGCGCCCCGCCGGCGGCGGCCGTGACGCCGCGCTGTGGGTTTTAGCGCGGCCGTGAGGCGGACAGCTTCGAACCCGCGGTTTCGGCGAGGCAATTCGTTTTACTGCCGGTGTTAGTCACGAGGTGGCAGTTGCGCAGGTGGCGCAGGCGGGTTTTCCATGCGTGGCCTGTCCCTGCTGGAGCCGGTAGGCTAGGACCTGGGAGGTGTGTGGGAAGGCTGGAGTGATAGGGAGAAAGGTCCGGGGGGCCTGCGGGTCAGGGCGCTCCCGAGGTTGGGAGTTGGGATGGCGGACAACTGCGATCACGAGGGCAAAGAGCTGGCATATAACATGCGAGAGGTTCAGATGGAGGGGGGAGGGGGGCAGCAACATCGCCTGCTCAGCAGACGGCATAGTTGGAAAAGATCAGACGAGGCGGCCGAGAAACCAGGCGTCCGTTAGGTCACGAGACGAAAGGTTCCCAGCTGGGAGTTCACGAGACCCGGAGGTCAGTAGGTTTGAGACCAGGACCGCCGGGAGGCGGCGGCCGCCCCCCGCACGGCGTGGAGGCGGCAGGTGTCGCGGCGAGCCGACCCCCCGCCGGCGCCGCGACCAGTCGTGACGTCATCACGCGACGCGGCCCCGCCTCGGCCAGGATATTGATGGTTCCGCGTTTTTATTGTTGTATTCGATGCTGCGGCCAGCGACAGGCGGCCACGACAGCTGACGGCGGTATATTCATGACCGCTCCGACGGAGGCGCCCGACGATAAATGGCACGGCGGGAGTTTACAAAGAAGCCGACAAAATTGCAGGTGAAAGGAGCCCGTGCTGGAGGCAGAGACTGCGGGAGAGATGCAGGCTGGATGAAAAATGAGATGGTTTCTCCTACAGCAACATGATTGAAACAAAGCTGAAAGAAAGACCTGGCGACAAACACACCAGCGAGAGTATGCTGGTACGACGAACTCAATCGCGCACGCCCCATGCCGCATGCTGCGGTTCCCATAGACCCATGAAAGGCTCCATGTAAATTAAAGTGCGCTTCTGGCTAACTCGTATGCGTGCACTCTAAAATGCCGTTCCTGTCACCGATCTTTTGAGGGATTTATTCTTTTAGAATATGTGTGTGTGTCAGTCTAGGGGAAACAGCGCGATGCGTTTAAATGATGAACGCAACGAGCATGATGCTTGATGCGACTATCCATAGCTATATCCACGTCATGTATCCATATCCATGTCAATATCGACACATCCATATCCACATTCGGAAGACGTCGTGTTATGAAGGGGGTGGGGGGTGAGGGGTCTCGCGCCCCAATATTTGAGAAAAAATTAGCATTAGGTTCTCGTCTGTGCATGACAAGAAATGGCTCAACATGCCTGTAAGATCCCGCATCTCAACTCACGGACAAACTCCGCGCTCCTGTGTCCGCATCAGGGTCGTAGTTTTGGAACTGGAGCTGGGGGCTGACTAGTGAAAGTGACTTACCATGTATTTGTGTTGTATTTGCATTTCACATCAGCTGACGCTCCACATACATACGTGGCTATAATGTGTCATTAATCTGCGAGATAAAACTGCATATCAAAAACACCGGAATGTGATAAGGGATGAAAACATATAAACGCATGCTCGCCTAAACAGCATAACATCCCTATCGCACAAAAAAGTGCTTGGCAGCGCGCTTAAAAGTTATTGAATCCGGTTCTCCAACATCCACCGGCAACTCGTTCATGAGACAGACCACTCGGTATGCGAAGTACTGCTGTCTCGCCGCCGTGCGCGCCGCCGGGGCGCAGGTTTTGTTCTCAAAATGCGCCAACAAACAGGTTTTTCCCCGGATGTGCCGCGCCTTTTTCTCAATATTGGAGATAGTGGGGGGGGGGGGGAGGT
>NW_023596420.1:41477441-41492043 GCF_011947565.3 Pollicipes pollicipes | reverse complement strand
GCATCTGAGTGTGGTCAATATTCCTGCCGCGCTACAATCCAATCTTCGAGCGTCCCATGCGAGACGGACGGGCCCGGTAAAAGCCCGTTATCCACGCTCCACTGCAGCTATATGGAATGACAGCTCGCGGTGGAAACTAGTCTGCACTAGCAAAGCGCATCGCGGGTCTTCCTCGCAGCACATCCGCGGCCACCCGCCTAATGCCTCGTGCTCGACTTCCGCGCAGGCTCGCGCGGCGCTCGCCGGCGACTCTGTCGGCCGACGGCCGGGCCGGGCTCGCGACGCTGGCCATATTAAGCCGCGCGCCGTCGCCGCGCCAGCGCTGTCGGCTAATACGGCTTCCTCGGGCAGCGGGCCGGGCCCCCGGACCCGAGCGCGCCCGAGGGCAGTCGGGTCGGGCCTCGGCCGGGCCCCGAGCACGATGGCCGCGTCGCCGCCAGCGCTTCCGGGCCTGCCGTCCGCCGCCGGGACCGCCGGCGGCCGGTGGAGAGCCCGCCGGCCGGAGGCGCACCGCCGGACGCTTCGGCCTGTCGGGAAGCTCGGGTCAGCTGTTGTCGGGCGCTGGCAGGAGCCTGGGAACGGCGTCAGGCCAGCTGATTTGGCTCGAGGTTGGAGTGCCCGAGTATCGCACGCTACCCGAGATATCCGAATCGCCCGCATTTTCCATCAGTTATGTACTGTCTGTGACGGACGTGTTAAAAGCCACCAGCATGTGTGAATTTGCAAACCTGCCAAATGCACGTGCGAATGCAAATTGTGGCTGTGCGAGCGGCCAGGAATTTGCACAGCAGTGTCGGCATTATCGGCTCCGCCCGCAGGGGGCGAATGATCGTACATCATTGCGAGAGCATGACCTTTATTGGCGATAACATCACGACGAGTGTAACCGGTACTAATCGGCCACGGTGAGCACGCCCGTTACTGGCCGAATCTTGAAGGCTTCTCGTCTCGACACGGTGTGGTCTGAGTTGCGTTGGTGTGGTCCGGTCTGGTCGAGACAAATGGTCATGTCCAAATAGTTTCAGTGTTCCACCCGGCTCACTCTCGCCACAATAATAACGTTTTTATCTTATCATGGAGTCATGGACTGCGCGGAAGTACTTCACGGTCTTGAATTATCTGTACCCATGCGTTTTTGCATGGTATGGTGTTCATTCACGTGATTTAGCTCACTCTCAACAGCCCTTCACCTCAAACTATGTGGCCCTGCTTGCGGTTTGGGGATGGAATGAGGCGTTCTGACCCTCCGCGGACTGATTCGACCACAACCGTCGTTTAGCTACAGCTTTTGACTTTTGACTTTTGGACTTTGCTCGTCTACTTCAGCTTTGACTTGCCTTTTTCCACGGAGCTGCGCTTGCCCACCACTGACCGTGCTGGCGAGCAGGCCCGGCGCTCCATGCAGGCCACGCTCCGCGCTGGAGCGGCACCCAGTGTGCATGCAGCCGGCTCACGTGCTGCTCAGCGCCCCATCAATTATGAAATCGCTATCAATTGAATCGACGAGGCGCAACAGGCCCTGCTGGGTGCCCACCGCGCTAAGGATGGCAACACACAGCCTCGACTCTCGTTGCGTTCTGTTGCTGTTTCATCGGCACTCTTGTGACCTCTGGCGTTTGTGATTTGCACCACACAGATGCACATCATGTCGCATTTCATCGCGTATTTTTAATCGCGGACAGGGATTGAGAGCTGTTTCGATACCCAATAGCACGGGGTTTATCTACCTAGCTTCTGCGATGGGCTCAGCCGCAGTGTGTTCTCAATCTCGCGTTCATGCGACTCCCCACATTCGCCAGCACGGAGAAGCTCTAGCCTCCTGACATCAGCTGGCCGTTGACTTACTTGAACGTGAGGAGCACGGCAACGTGCTGGGTGCTGTCAGTCCGACATGGCCGGACTGTCAGCTCCGACAGTTGGCCGAACTGCGGCGGCCGCCGCGAATTACCACTGTTCCACTGCTGTTACCACTGTTGGGGAGGCGTCTCAACGTGAATCTCAGTCTGTCTTACATACCGCGAGGCCAATTCCCAGTGGAACGACGACTCCCCGTACCAGGCCGTGCGGCCACCCAGCTGCAGCGTGTGGCTCGCGGCGTCTCGCTTGCAGGGCTTCGACGTGTTGGCTGTTAGGTGTCAGACCAGCGAGCCCCCCACCAGACCCTGTCCCCCAGCGGTGGCACGGCAATTGCCACGTCCTGACGCGTCACGCCGGTGGTTGGCTGCAACGCCACCAGCATCCCCGTGATGACGCGCGCTCGCCGCCTGGCTCCAGTGTCACGGCGCTTCCTGTGTTCACGAGTCTTCCATCGGGCTGCACCAGCTGAGATTGCTCCTCTCCTCGGAGTGCCCCGCTCTGATGTGGCGGCACCGCTGAGCCCCCGTTCTGACGCGCGTCTCCTGTTTCAGCGCCATGGCGTTCCCCCCGTTCGGCACGTCGGCGCACGGCAACGGCGCGGCGGCGGGCATGTTGCCGGGCTACGCCGTGTCCCGGCCCAGCTACCCGGTCATGATGTCCGAGGCCTTCCCCCAGGCGTCCCGTACGGCGCGGGTGAGTGGATGACCCCTGACTGGTAACGGCCGGGCACCGCCCCCGGCTACCGGACCTGGTAAGCTTCTTGGCCTGCCCCCACCCCCCCCAGACCAGTCCTATAGATCGAAGCCTGCCTCTCCCTCTCTACTATCTCTCTTCTCTACCCTCTTCTATTCTCTCTTCTATCGCTCTCTCTTCTCTCTCGCTCTCTCTAGTCTCTCTCTCTCTCTCTCTTCTCTCTCTCTCTCTTATCTCTCTCTCTCTCTTTCTCTCTCCCTCTCTCTCTCTCTCTCGCTCTCGCTCTCGCTCTCGCTCTCGCTCTCGCTTGCTCGAACCGCCTCGCCTGCTCGTCCTTCGTCAGTGTGCGTCACAGGCGGGACGGAACCGCGGGCCATATCGCGTGCTTGGGTGGTGTGGGGAAATGGGAGGTGATCGTAGCTTCTCTTGGCATGCTTGTGTATTTGATGTGCTAGGTAAACTGATTGTGTCGGCGCGATGTGCACCGAGCGCTGGTGTAATTATACGCCTGAGTGTAGGAGCAGAGGGGCGAAAGGCAGGAGAGGCATTGATCTCACACTTTTTGACAAAGTTCAAAATCTGTCTTTACGGCTATACATGGAAAGAATCGACTTCAAAACTGTCATTAATCCACCCCTGCGTGGGACGTTCCCACTACATCTATGATGTCTGTCTCCGTTGCGTGGCCGGTGTGGGACTGGCGGGCGATGACGGCCTGCACAGCCGCCCGCTGAGGGCCTGCGTAGCTCGCTGTGGAGCGTCTCCGTGCGTCGGCGCCTGCGGCATCCGAATCGAACCGTTCCTGCTGCATCCTCTCCGTTCACAACAGCGCCGCGGTCTCAGTCACCCTGTCACTTCTCACATCGGCTTAGCAACTGTCACTTAGATCCAGAGGCATCGCGGTTTGATCTTGATCCGGAACCGCTTGTCTCAGGGATCGGTGCCGTTCGGCCTTCACGTTCGTTCGATTGGGCCGATATGTGCTGCGTCACATAAGCAGACAGTGTGCCAGGCAGGCAGACAGTGTGCCAGCGCGATAGGAGGTGATTTGACTTGCGTGCGTCGTTGGAACGGCACCTGGACAGCGAAAATTTCACGGCCCACAAAATGCTGACATGAAATGTGTCGCGCTTAGATTCGTCGGCCGCTTTCGAAACTGGAAGTGCCATTGATGTCCGTGGTGTAGCGTTTCACAAGCGAGGCGTAGAAAAATTCGGAGAATAGGAGGAGGGTAGAGGTGGGTAGAGGTATGAAGTCAGATGTCCTACAGAACATAGAGCTTCGTGGAGTTTTACTCCTTTGGTGATTATTTGCGCGTTTAAACAAATGCCTAGAAACCCGAAACGGACAGGCGGCGAAGTGAGCGCAAGGCCGCTACGAAATGATCTCAGGCCCCACCCATGGCAGCGCCGCTGCCGCGGGTCCCGACGTCACGTCACGACCTCAAGTCACGTCGCCGTGTCACGTCGCCGTGTCACGGCGCGGCCGCCGCGATCCCACGACCGCTCTGGGAAACCTGCAGCAACCGAGCGGCACCCTGTATCCTCTATTATCTCGCCCTTCCACGCGGGTGACCGGGGCGGTTGCAGTGTTGTCATCTATGAAATTAATTTCTGATCAGATTATCATTTCCCGCGCGCGCGCGCGGGCCCCGCGCCGACTGGCACGGAAAATGGTTCGCATCTGTCCCCGGTCGCGACGATTCCCATGTGACCTAATTTGGAATATGACGCTCGGATAATGCTTTGTCGCCGCCCCCAGTAATTTGATTAGACCCCGATCCCGTGGCGCTACCGGGCACAGCCGCTTGAATGCGCGGCACGTGGCGCGCCCGGCGCGAGCACGTGCGTCTTGCTCCTGAGTGGCCCGCGCGCCGCGGTGGTCGGTTTGTAACACCCAATTAGCTGCTCAAAAGTGCGCGTCTAATTGCGGTGGCGAAGCCGGCAGCGCGCGCTCTGTCGTCCCGCCGCCCGCCGTCGACAGCAAGCGGTGCAGCCGGGGGCGGGAGGGGACCGCTTTTCGCCGGCGCTCGCCGTCCCGTCATTGCGCGGGCTTTTCCTCATTGGGTAAATAATTGGCCAGTCTGGCGCGTGGTGGTGTAGTATTGGCGTGAGCGTCGCGGCGGCCAGCGATTGGCTGACTCGTTTTTAGGTCACCGGAGCCCGGTTCTTTGCCGACGTCGTCGTGCCTGTTAGCGAATTAAAAAATAGAGTTCTTTCGGGCGCGCTCAGTCACGTGAACACCGGCTGCGGCCGCCGCGCCAGCCGGCCGCCCTCCGTCGGACGCTGACTGTCACCGACGACCGCGCCAGCCCAGCGTACTGTCTCAGTGCGCCGGCGGGCGCGGCTGCTGGAAACGTACGCACGCTGCTGTGCACGGCGTAGGCTGAGTTGGGAGGGCAGGCATCACGCCCTCCGTCGGACGTGACGTCACCGATGATCACGCGAGCCGGGCGTATTGTCTCAGCGCGCGGGCGGGCGCGGCTGCTGGAAACGCTGTACCGGATTTCCTCAGCGTTTTTGCGCATTGACAATTCTGAATCGGAAGGGCGGGGGGCGGAACGTGGGAGGCGCTTGCCGACCTGGCTGCGTGAGAAACCGCGGCGTGCTGCAGCGGCGGCTGCAGAGCGGGTTCGGGTCTGGGTCACTGGGCGTCTCCTGGCCTTCCCGGGCGGCAGATGGAGTCGCTCGCGTCCCCGCACGTCGCGTCTGGCCTAGTCTAACGGGCAGCCCACGAGCCGTGTGTAGGAGGCGGTGGCTCGGGCGGCAGACGCGGGGTAGGCTCGGCTCTTACAGCAAGTGGAAGCTGGAACAGCTACCCTGCGATAATGCTAAACTGCGGTCGTCGTCCTGGACCTAAAACGCAATCAGTTATCCGTATCAGCTGGTGGTTCTGTTGCTGACGGCGGCGCCTGGGGCTGGGGTGTGACAGACATGTGACCCTCGGCTTCGGTTCTCCGTGGCGTCACGGGTGGGTGTCCCACGTGCCGCGTTGCTTGAGCGCAAGGGACGCATGCCCCAGCACAGCTAGTCATTCCTGTGCAAGGGAGCAGGCGGCATCGGGACTGGCCGTCGTTCGGGATTGATTTCCTTCTGAATATGACGCGTACCTGTGGGAGAGGCTGGCTCCAACCCTGCGTCGATCTTTATGAGGGTGTTTCTCTACGCTCAAAGCCCATTACACTGTTCCAGTAGATCATTACCCTACAATTCCATGTGCCAGATGGCAGCGGAAAAACCGAAAAACTCCCCTTTAGAGGCTTTTGCTAATGAGCTTTCCTGCACACAATCCACCCGGTGTTCATATTTTATCAGCTTTGCCCGTTCGTTACTCACTTGTTTGCATTTTTAGCACCTTGGTTCCAAATGGCATAAAAGCTTCAGGACAGATTGCACCTAAGCTAACTCTTTTGCGTTAATAATGGCAAGAGAGCTGTCAATAGAGCCATGTGTGATTGAAAAAACGCAAAGAATAGCGTTCTATTGTATTACTTGGACTACCAGCCCGATATTTCGTAAGGGTCTCACCGATACCTACGCTCTCCCACAATCTGCACCTATCCCATTTCGTTGCTTATTCCACATGGTTACCGGTGGGTGTACCCAGCCTGTGAAGTCCACTACCCTCCCGAGTGTCTCCGGCGGGATCGGTGTCGCTGGGAAGCTGAGGGGAGGCTGGTTCGGCCCTATCTGGACTCCAAAAAGTTAGTGTTAGGCCCGTAACGCAGACGACATATTTCGTTTTCCCAAGAGACCCCGCTCTTGGGGAATTTCCATCTCTGAATTTCAGGCGTTTGCGACCGCTGCCTGCCCCCAAGAGTTGGAGATCAGTACGCCGCCACGGGGTGGACGTCTCAGCTGGGGCCCCCAGTGCTGCCGGTGCTCAGGCGTCGGTCACAGTGTCAGACGGGGACACGCGCGCCCGCAGAATGGTCCGCGCCCGTGCGCTGACTAGGGCATCAGGCAACGGATCACTTTTTGGACGACGCAGTCTCCGCCGCTTCGGGGATTCGGTGTCCCAGGGGACAGAATCGGTCCTGCTCCCTCCCGTACGGTCAAGTTTGGCGGCAGAATTTGCGGCCGCGTCACGTGCGATTGTTGGATACGAGGGTTTTCGAGAAGCTCGTTCTATGGTTTCGCCGACTTTCCGCTTGTACTTGAGCTGAGATAAGTGGTACGGAACACGAGAGCAAGCTACCAATATTTTAAACTTTGCTTCGGCATTGGCTTCGGGCTTTTATCAGATGGAATCAATTCCCTGGCTTTCAACATTTTGTAAGCAGCCTGGAAAAATGACATGTTCCCTGCCATTAGTCCAAAACTAAATGTTACCGGAGTCTTTTGTCGCCCCATGAGGTTGCGAAGTCACGACTCCACCGTACTCTTACACCACTGTTGTCTTTAAAACCTTTGTTCACACACCTACGCAAGTATCGAATTGTTTTATTTCCTCTCCACGTCCCCGCAGAACCTGCGGACCTTTTATTACCAGCTCGATTTATGATTGTGGTTGCGGTCATTCTCGAAGACACCAGACTCAAGGGTTTCCCTGCTTCACTTCACCCGTTGCCCCGGCGCCCATGAACAATGCTATCACCCACCACCAGCTCTTTCCGTTCCATTCCCACGTCCCCGCAAAACTGCGCCGACATTCCGCCCAGTTCTCCGCACAATGCCAACCGCTGCAGCCCGCATGCATGTGAGTTCAAGCATCCGAGGACTGTGCATGAGATGCCAACTTTCGTGGAAGCGTCTTTGACCTTGCATGCCGCCGACTGTGACCCCATTTTCCGGCTGTCGCGAGGCGCGCCTCTGGAGACCGCTTGGCTGGCAGACCGCGCGCCTGAATGGCATCTTCGCAGAGCTCAGGGCGTTGCTCGGCTGCCGGACGGGCGAGGAGGAAACTGACCACTCATTACGTGTCGGACACTCGCCGCACGGCGATGTATCGCAGTTTTTCCGTCAATAACTGTCACGATCGGATGTGGCGGTAGCCAATCAATAACGATAGTTATTAATGCGGGGAGTTTTCGCGCAGCTTATCGCCGCGATCAGCGGTCGCCCGACGAGCGTAACACAGCTGCGCCATGCGCGCGCTGCTGTCGCGCCGCGGGTGCGCCCTCCTGTGTCGGTCGCCACACTTTCGTGGAATCGCGAACAGGCCGCCGCTGGTCAGCGCCTGAGTTGATTTGTCGCGACGTGTGCGGTGTGCGGTGTGCGGTGTGCGGTGTTCACAAGCCCCGGCGTGACGATGTTCGTGAAAATGCTGAAATAAAGATGGCTTTCGTGTCGCCGCTCGTCGTGGCAGTCGCCCCTTTTAAAGCCCTATTGTGCCGCCCCGTGCGTCCACTAACGCGACCTGCCGCAAACACTGTCCTGCTCGCCAGGATGTCACTTGTGCTGATGCAAACGCTTGCTGCTTGCCAGACCGCCACTCGACCGGCCACCGCCGTGTTGATGGCCGTTGCGCCTGTGTCGTGCTCGCTCCAAGCCGCCGGTGCTGACCGGCCGGCTGCTGTCCACAAGGCAGCAGCCGGCCGGCGTTCGGCGCCCGGCCTGCCCGGGTCGCGGCGCGCCCCCCTGACCTGGCGCCGTGTCTCCGCAGCCGGGCCCGGTAACGGCCGCAAGCAGCGGCGCGAGCGCACCACGTTCACGCGCCAGCAGCTGGACATCCTGGAGGCGCTGTTCCAGAAGACGCGCTACCCGGACATCTTCATGCGCGAGGAGGTGGCCATCAAGATCAACCTGCCCGAGTCACGCGTCCAGGTCAGTGTCAGCCGGAGGGCAGCGTTGGGCAGAGGCAGGGCGTTCGTCCAGTGGCAGGCGGGAGAGTTCGTGGGCTGGGAGGCCGGAGGGAGGGGGGGGGGGTTGTCCTGCATGAGCTGGACAGGAAGGGCGGTATGACGGGGCAGGAAGTACTCGCCTTGCACGAGGCTGGTGCTTTTGCTTCCTTTTTGCTGGGGACAGAATGCCTGTCCAGGAAGACGCAGCATGTGGTTACAAGGCAAAGGCAGGCGGGAGTCATCGAGCGGGAGGAAGGGCAGGCATACCCGTTGGGTGTGACGTAGAAGCACGCCCGGTCTGACTGGACAACCGATCGTGGCGACGTTCGCCATTCGCGGCCAGGGTAAAAATGGGCCGTAGTAGGTCATGGCGCAAAAGTTGTCCGTTTTTGGTGCCGTGACTTTTACGCGCGGGCTTGGATGGAGGCAAAAATGACGAGCGCCTGGTTTGCGGAATGGGGTCATTATGGTCACGATGTGCTGTTGCCTGGCGTTTACTTGTTTTTCAAGTTACACCCCCACACATTGCTACATTTTACGTTATCGTGCCATCATGAAAATGCGATCAACCGGAAGAATGATTTATCCTGGCATTTACTTCCAGATTTATATCATCCAGGTTTTGAAGACCGCTGATGGCCCTTGAGTTACATCTGACTGATTTTGATAAAACACTGCTAAGTCAAAGGCTATATCAACTGATGATTTTTATGTACCTTGGATACTTCATGTCACTGTGCCCCAGTTGGCTTTATTTTGCGCTTTAGCCCAGGCCTCTCCTGACGGGAATATTGTTCTAATGTCAGGAACTCCCAGTGGCGGGCTTTGATAGTTGTTTTTTATGTTGTCAACACTCAAATGTGTCTTCAGGTCTAATCTAGATAGCAAACTTTGTTATGGGGACCTGCAAGCAGGAAAACTTCTGACTAATTAATGATTATCGACACCCTCCGCTCGCTAATTGGTTCAACGTCGTTGGAACGATGCGATGCAGCTGCATCTGCCAGTGTGACACGGAATGGCCTTGACCTGGAAGGTTCAACCGAATTCTTTTACAAAAGTTTGCATTGATCAGTGTCATTTGCCACAGTTTTTCCTACCCACAAAAAAGAACTGAGGAAGTATTCACTCATGCACCTCTAGTCCCCGTATGATTCATTCTTTAGCAAAAGGTGCAAATGAGACAGAGCTCATTTGTGCATACCCTGCGGCCTAAAACGGCGAGAAAAAAAGTAATCAGCAGGACATCCCGTCACGTGCAGAGCCGAAAAACCGGCCGAGAACGGACGGAATGTGTCGGAGTGTGGAGAAACCCATTACACAGCGGCGGCACGTCACGTGACCCGCCTCATCGTCCCGGTGATCAGCACCGCTGTCGCCGCCGGCCGTCGCGCCGTTAGCCAGGCGCGTCACACGGCGACGGCGGCGGCCGGACCGGGCTTGTCCCGGCCGCCGGTGGTGCGGAGGCGCCGGCCCGCCGCCGGTGGTACGGAGGAGCCGGCCCCGCCGCCGGCGGACGGGCGTGAGCCGGCATACGGCCGCCTCATCGCACCGCCGGCCTGAGGGATGGCCCGCCCCGCTGTCTGGGTGGGAGGGAGGGGACGCGGTGACAGTGGCGACCGGGCCGGGCACGCCGGCGCAGGAGGCTGCGCAGGCTTGTGGGAATTTTTGCGTAGGCTTTGAGGTTCAGCCGATGACGGAGAAACATGGAAAAAGGGGAAAAAATTGTGGCCGCTTTTAAAAGTCAATCTGTGGTCCAGAAAGGAAGAAAATATAGCACGATACAATTCAGCAGCTTTTCGTTTTGCAAACTATTTCTGTGAAACACGTTGGGCGCGCATCGGCCTAAAGCCGGGCGTCTGACACACCCACTGGCGCCAGCGTGACCCGATGCAACGCTGCCGCCTCTGCCGGGCAGGTCTGGTTCAAGAACCGACGCGCCAAGATCCGCCAGCAAGCCAAGCAGACCAACACCAACGGCGGCGCGCCGCCCGAGGCTAAGCCCAAGCCCAAGCCGCGCACGCGCACGCCGCCGACGACGGCGGCGGCAGCAGCGGCGCACGCGGCGGCGGTGACGCCGACGGCGGCGGCCGGCACGCCGTCGCCGCCGGCGGCCGGGCCGCGTGACTCGCCGTACACGCCGCCCGTCACGTGCTCCACGGCCCCGGCCATCAGCACACCGTCCACGACGCCGCACCAGGTCAGCAGGGTGACGCCAGAGACGATGCTGACTTGGCGGAGAGAACTGCAGGTCGTGAAAGCTGTTATGGTCCTGACAGAGGTTAAACGAATGAACGGATGAACATTTTGCGTTTCGTGAGGTTTGAACGACGACACAGGCGTCAAGCTGGGCGTACCGCCGGCGCCAGCGCGCTCCTCTGACCCGCCGCCCCTTCCAGAGTTACGGTGGGGTGTACAATACGATCTGGAACCCGGCCGCGTCGCTGGCGCCGATGGGCGACCTGGTGTCGGGTCAGGCGGTGATGGACCGCTCGTACCAGCCGAACCAGGCGGCCGGCTACTCCCAGTACGGCGGCTACTACGGCAACATGGAGTACCACCTCAACTCGCACGGCCAGATCAACCCGCAGGTGAGCAGTGCGGAGCGTCCGGAGCGGTGCGGCGCGGCCGGGCTTCATCGGAGGGCCGAGATGGGCCGGCCCGTGGGCGGGGAGCGTGACCGAACGGTCAGGGCAGTGTGGTACGAGGACCTTACCCATGCACGCAGGTTAGCCCGCAGACGAGGACCGAGACAGCCTAACTCACAGATTGCATAGCTTAGTCAGCCGGGAACAGGCATATACAAACATAGAATTGTGCAGAGTAAAAAAAAAACGGTCATGAGGAAGTCCGTCACACGCGCAGATGATGATGACACAGACGCAGATGACGCAGATGACACGGCTGAGTGATGCTTGATCCGGTCAGGAAAAGCCAGGCCATGGTCGTAACCACGTGGTCAGGTCGCCCCGCGGGCGGGAGAGGCGGCCTTGCGGCTTAGCATTGCCGGAGAGGCAGGGAAAGGAACGAACAGCCCTCCACCGCCAGCTCCCGCCACGATGACCTGTTCATCGAGATACTGGGCCCTCGGCTTAAAATAGTCACGCCTCGTGGGGATTCTCAGTAGAAGTAAAACGTGCCAATACATGCTGGTAAGCCGAGAAGACGCCGGAAGTATTACGGCTGCCGACGGCGGCCCAACACTAGTCAGTTTGCCACGGGATTTTGGTGGCAACATTCCCAACGCCAGTGTGATTTGGCAAGGCCTTAGCCGTGTGCACACAGAGTTAGAAAAATACAAAGCCGGATTTATTAAAGCGTATATCCGACAGAACGCTACTTCTTCATTCAAATTGGATTTTAAGCCCGGGATCACCATAACGGTGTTGTTTATCCCAGAAATCCGGCACGATGCTGACGCAGACAATGCGGATCGGGGGCAATCGGCTCAGTGATGCCAGTTACAACCAGTTACCACCAGTTTCATCAGATATAGGAAGACGTGGGATTACAAGCTCTATTTGAGTCGGGGCAAGGAGGCCACAGCATGTTTTCAGGAGCGGCAGAAGGCCCAGCCCTATTAGGATATTGCCCTGATTAGGCCTGCGTATTCCGTTGAAACTCTGTTCAGTCGTGAGTGGTTATGAGTTATTTCGGTTTTTAGAGCGCGTCAACTGCATGATTCATAGGGCGACCCATTTTTTGGAAAAGCAGTTGCGGGAAAGGCTCTTCGCTGAAGAGGGCCAGTATGGCGAAATTACGCGAACCACGGAAGTAGTGACATTGGCATAGCTCCATGCGTGCACGATGAGAGATAATTTTACCCCAACTTCACACCGACCACCTCTACCATTATCTGTGAAAGTCCCGCCTGACTGCGCAGAAAGCCCACGGCCGCCGATGAGTGGCAGCCATGCCTGCAACGGCGCCTCGTTGCACATCCGCCGCCGACATGCTGACACTGGTGCTCTCTCGTAAGCAGTTGTGTTGCAACAGTTGTGTTGTCTTGTTGCAGGTGAGCAGTCATATCAACGCCATGAGCCAATCGCAGCAAAACAGCGTGCCGGCCGGGCGGCACGGCATTAGCGCCGACTTCGACTACCGCTACCAGAACTTTCAAGTGTTGTAGACCGGACGGGTCCACTGCGGCGCAGTCCGGGCGAGTCCACTGCGCTGCGGTCGGGACGAGTCCACCGTGCTGCAGGCGGGACGAGTCCACTCGACGCCCGGGGGAGGCGCGTCGCCGGCGGGACGCTGACCAGGCCTGACCCGGACGAGCGGAAGCCTGCGGGGTCGTGGGGCGCCCGCGCCCGGCGTTGGGCCCTCGCGGCCGCAACGAAGGCCCGGCCGGGCCGCGGCCGGCGCGGCCGCGCCCCGACCCGAACTCGACGTTGTGTTTCTGTGTGCGATCTAGCCGCGCGCGCTCGCCGCCCGTGCGTCGCGCCGGCGGCATATTATAAGCGTTTCCTGTGATAGAGCCGGGCCAGCTTAGCTAGACTGTGCTTAGACCATCGTAGCGCGCAGCAGCCTGCCACCAAAGACGTGTGTGCGGCGCCGTTCGGCATGGCCTCCGAGCGGGCGACGGCGGCGCGGCGCCGGAAGGTTTGTCTAGCTGCCCCTTGGCTATCCGTGTGTTCACAGACCGCTCTTCACCGAGTTTTGCACGCTGCGTAGCCGACGGGGCGTTCTTGATGTGGCTGCCGCTTTCTCGCCGAGGAGGGCGCCGAGGCGTCGTCCCGGCGTCTCCTAGGGGATCCCTCGCGTGCCATCCGTGCTGGGCGTCACTGCCGCCCTCCCAATGGGCGCACTGACCTGTAAATAAGTGTGCGTTTGTGTGTGCGTGTTTGTGAGTGGTGACTTGTTGGCAGACGCCGAGGGTAAGGAACTGTTGAATAAGTACAATTTGCAGGCAGCTGTGCTGGTGGTACCTATGTGGAACACGAATCAAAAGCGATGTGCGTTTTCATTCGGGTGCACTGAGAAGAGTGACTTCGATGCAGGAGTGGTTGCGAGATTATTTCGATCCGGACGAGACCGCGCAAATATAACAGGACATAACACCTGAAAATAACTTCACAAGGAAAATGTAGAATGTGGAGTTTGCCGTAGTCAGTAAGCTTGTGTGCCTCCAGACGTTACTCACACGTGCCAAACACTGGTGTCGCACACAGAGCTAGGACACCGGGAGCTGGTGGACCAATTCCGCCTCGTTTCGTTAAAGTTCGGCATTAACCATGTAACAATGCATGGATGTGTAAAGGGTTTTGAAAATGTGATTTTGCGTGGTGTACTAGCAGCGGCAAAGGAACGATTTCACCGGGTGGGGGAGCAGCATTACCCCATGAGCAGTACCGACATAAGCTAGGTAAAGTGCAAAAAATGCGCTGGCATGCGTTTCGTAAATATCCCATAATGAGTCCAGGCCTCAGCATGGAGAGACGGAGATCGGCGCCAACTTATAGCTGCCAATCAGGATCTGAATCAGGAGCCTTAGAACATTCTGTAACCAATGATTCCGAATGCACAGGCACATATTCAGCTGCAAATTGATGCCACCCTGTCGGTGATGAATACCTCGGTCCTCAATTTCACTTTCTGGTCGATATTTCACATCTCTTAGTAGCTTCCACTTGTTTGAGGGTACCTGAAACAGCCGTACATTTGAAGTTTAAATTAAAAGCGAGTCGAAAATAAAAAAACTCAACGTTCAACTAGGCGACAGGAAATGAGAGGCGCACATTTGGTGTTAAAGAGCAGAAAATGGTGTGCACCACCAAACCGCACTTTGTCCCCTAAGTTCAGAGTAAGCCATTAGAAGCTTAACATTTATCACTGATTGTGGGGACAAAGGTGATTTACGAGTGTTTCGAAATGATGGTAACTTGCTACGCAAATAGGGATCGATACTTACGGACGTCGATAGGGTACGAGTGCTAACCATGGAACTGGAGGCATTTCTCTAAAATTTGTGGATGTTGATGATCCAGAACGCCAAAAGAAGCAATGCTGCTTGCATTCAGGTCAGTAAGATTGAGGGACCGGGTATCAATGGCTGCATCGAAAAAACACCTGGATCTATATTGTAATGGCCCATTCGGGCCGTAATAGCCAATGACAGTGCACTGCCGAAGTTTTTTTAGGTGTGTGTATAGGTCACTGTGGTGTAAACTGTAATATAGGTCACTGTGGTGTGAACAGCAGTGGCATTCCAAGAGGCTTTTTGTCGATATGACTAAGTCATGTTCGCCTGGGATGTTCATATTTTTTTCA
>NW_023596420.1:41436744-41477341 GCF_011947565.3 Pollicipes pollicipes | reverse complement strand
ATGTTAATTGCTTTCGCTCGCATCCATCAGTGCTGCATGCCACCAAACAGCTTGATTCTAAGATGGAATGAATGCTTTGTATGTGCTCCACTGAGAAACAACGATATCTGACGCAATTACCGTAATTAAAGTACACTGATGTGCATTCCATAAAGCAATCCGTCTAATAACTGTGCGGACCACTCATCGCTATTGCAAAAGCACGCACGCTTTCCCTATCAGCGTAATTGCAATCTCTCCGCTGCGAAACCTCGTCAAGCAGCTGCAGCGCAAGCCTGCGCACACGCACGGCAGCGGACCGGGCGCTGCCCGACACCGTCGCACTTCCGGTCAGTGAGCAGCGGCCGCCCAGAGCGGGCCGGTGATCGCAGACGGCGCGGCGGGGAGTCGCTCGGCGGTGGCGGCGGCGCTAACGCGACGCGACGGCCGAGCGGCGGGAGGGTCGGCGCTCCGCGGCGGCACTGCGGGGCGCGCCGGCGCCGCCCGACGGGCCCGGGCCGGCGCGGACCGCGGCGAATCGGTCCCGACAGGCTCATCAGCGGGTACTCGTCGCTTTCCACTCAGCACCGGACGCATGTCAGTGGCGGACCCGTGCGAGGCATCGCGACCGACGCAGATTCGCAGAAACCTGTACAGAGCACCCAGCGTCCGGCAGCGCACTACCGACTCTGCCGCCACGGCCCAGCCCCTCCGCCGGGTCGGGCCGGCCCGTCCGTCGCCGCGTCCGCCGGTCCAGGTGCCGTTCTTCAAACGGCCGCAGGGCGCGCGCCGGCTGCCGGGCTCGGCCGGCGCGCGCGCCCGTCCCCCGTCGGCCGTTGCAGCTGGTGCGTGTGCCGCCAGATAACGGCCCCGCCGGATAAAGGCCCGGCTAATGACAGGGGCGGCGCGGCCGGGCCGATCGGACGCGCATTCAGCGCCCGCCGGCGCTGGCCGATGTGCTTTTCAGCGGGCGCGCGCGCGCCTGACGTCTCAATGAGTGACACCCCTTCACGGCGCGGACGAGGCGGTCGTGATTGACGCCCCTTCTCGCCGCTCGCGGCCCGTCTTCCCGCGCCTCCCTCCCGCCGGCGGCGCGAGGACGCCCGTCCCAGCGACTCCGTGCCAGACTCAGCCTGGCGGCGCGCTCGCACGATCGGCTGGTGTTGCGCGAGCGGCCGGGACTCACCGAGCCCTGGCGTCCGGCGGCCTCCGGCGCCGTCTCCCACGCTGAGATGGCGTCACAATGGCAGACGCCTTCAAAACCGCGAGGAGGCGGGCCCCGTGCCAAAACCAGTCCCTTTTGAGCGGGCCAGAAATATTACCGTGAAAGACATGCGGACAATAGACTACAAATCATGGGAAGATGGCTCAAGGCGAAGGACGGCGGCTCCCTGCGCCAGAACGCCGTCTGCGCGAGCGAAAATCATCTTTGGACGATTAGGTTTCTGATAACGCATCACTTGATATGACCAGACAAGGTGACGGCGCTGACGAACAATTGAAGTAAACCACTTCGGGGGGGGGGGGCGAGGGGGAAAGGCAGCCCAAAAGACACTCACTAAAAAAACTGAGAGGCAGTAGACATTTATGAGGGGACCATTCCCTTTTAACATGATGCAATTGATGCAATTCATGTTCCAAAGGCCAGCGACACTCACACACACAAACATTGTCCATCCAGCTCCAACCAAACTTCATAGAGATAAGTAAGTGTTTTCTCTTTGTCTTACCTTTCCTCATGACCTTCCCCTTACCCCACCCTCTTTTCTCCCCTTCTTTCCCTCCGCCTCTATATATCCCCTCCCCCCATCCCTCCCCCTCTCCCTCCCCTCCTTTCTCTCTCCCTCCCTTTACTCCATCAACACACATGAGTATGCTCTGCTTCGCTCATTCAGCGCTTAGACGAGGCAGCTCGAGCATAAAATCGCATCAATAACAAAGCAGAATAAGTTCAGTGCATTTCCTAGTTCCTGCTGACGGAACAGCCAGGTCGTGCCGCCGGTCGGCCGGCGCGTGGGCCCGGTCGACGTCTCCCGCCACCGCGCGCCAGGTCAGGCGCGCCATTTATCTCGCGCGTAATTTGTCACGGGACAACGATTAGCGGGCGTGCGACACGCCTTTTTGCCGGGCCGCCTTGCAGGGCGCGGTCATCAATAAACGCGCAGTGGCCGGCGGAACATCCGCCAATCACGCCGCCCGCAGGGTGCGCGCCGCGGGCGCCACGCGCGAGAAACGCGAGCCGCCGCCGCCTCCGCGCCGCTTTCTCAGTAAACACGACCTGCCGACCGGCCGGAAGGCGGAGACGGACGACGCGTCGGCGGCAGATGTGACTGCGCCGACGGCGCCGCGGCGCTCTGTGGCGCGCGCCGCGGCGGGGGCGGCTGACGGCGGGTCAACAGCAAGACCGCAACGACGGGGCGCAGAGCGCTACAGGAGCTGACATCTGGTCCAGCTCGGGGCGCCTCGGTCGTTGCCCTGCGGACTTCGCAGCCGCCTCCCCCGTCCCCCAGCTCGCCTCGCCTCCCGCCCGCCGCTCTCGCATCGCCTCGTCTCGCCAATCCGCAGTCTCCACGGATCTGGCGATCTTCGCAGGCGGCAGGCTCGGCCCGCACCTGCGCATTCCGCCGCCGTCACGCCGCCCGGCCGGCACGCGGATCCATCCGCCGCGACCCAACCGCGCGCGGCGGCCACGGCAATCCTCTTCCCAGCCCCCACGTGACCTCGGGTCAGACCTCGTCGGCGCCGACGGCCGCTCGATGCGCGCTCGCGACGCCGCGCCGACGGCACTAATTCATTTGGACGGCCCGTAAGCAGATTATCGTGGCCGGTTGCACCCGTGTTTGGCTGTGCGCGCATCCTGTTTGGCCGGGCGGCGCCAACCCAGCTGTCGTCCGTCCGCCCGCCTGCCCGCCCGTCCGTTCGTCCGTCCGTCCGTTCGTCCCAGCTCTGCAGGCAGGGCGCCGGGTCGGCCCGCACTACTGCGGAAGCCGAGAAGCACCTGAAGCGCCCGCCGTTCCGGTTCCGCGCGGGAGTGCAGTCGGGAGTGCAGTTCCGGCCAACGTCGGAGACGGCCCGAAGCCGCTCTCCCAGCCCTCCCCCGCCCCCTCCCCGGAGCGCTGCTCTTTGATCGGCAGCAGACTGAGGCTAGTGCGGGACTGAGGACTGAGGGTCGGGCCAGTCCGTCTGCCGTGTAGGTGTGACACGGCCGGCGGGCTCGCCACAGCCCGCCGCAAGGTCGCGTCGCAGCTGGCTCCTGACCGCGTACCGCGAACCGAGCACTGACAACCGCCACGTGCGACCCCACCAATCTGCCAACTGCCGACCGACGCCTGTCCGGACGGCCGCCGATGACGACGGCGGCGGTGACGGCGGCGGCGGTGGCCAGCGGACGGGCGCCGTTGACGGCGACGGCGGTGGGCGGCGGACGGGCGCCGCACCAGGCCGGCTTCGGGAATCAATGCCAAGCGGTGCGCCGGCTCTTTTGGCCTCGCTGCCATTCAGCCCGGCTGCCATTCAGCCATTGACGCCGTCAGTTCATCGGTCATTTGATAGCCGCCTTCTCCCCCCACCCTATCGATTCAGGCGCCATTGTCTACATGTGTCTCTGTTCTGTCTGCTGCTAATTTTGCCTCTCGTCTGATATGCATGAGCGCTTGCGTCGGCGCACGCAGACGTGGCTCAAAGTTTAAAGAGGGTTTGCGATGCAACCCCACATGGGTTTTAAAAACCATCCTACCGACCAGATTTTGGCCCAAAGCTCTAGGTATACTCCACCTCGCATAAGGTTACCCCATCACTCCCATTTCACGTCTCCTTTCCAGTCCATCCCTCCTCCCGCATCTCGCGTCTCTCGTGCGTTCCTCCGCGCTCTGCCTGGCGCCCCCGCGCGCCTCTGCCGGCACGCTCCGTCGCTCCTCCTGCGATGACTAATGGTCCCGCCCGGTGGGAGGTGGCCGCCTTTTTGTCGGGGACGCTGTTTTTTTTCCCGGAATCAATTAGGCTGGTCGGTTGTTCGTGACTGTACGGTCAACATTGGTATCGTTCTCTGCGGGGCGCCGCCCGCGTCAGCTGATTAATGGCCGCCCCAGACGTTCGTGATGCGCCGATGCTCACCACTGACGCTGAAGATGCGCAGCGGCAACAGCCGCAGCGCCAACAGCATCAACAGAGGAGCAACGCAGCGCGACGCAACGTTGGGGATGCGCAGCGGCGACAGTCGCGGCGACAACAGCATCAACAGAGGAGCAACGCAGCGCAACGCAACGTTGGGGATGCGCAGCGGTGACAGTCGCGGCGACAACAGCATCAACAGAGGAGCAGCGCAGCGCAACGCAACGTTGGGGATGCGCAGCGGCGACAGTCGCGGCGACAACAGCATCAACAGAGGAGCAACGCAGCGCAACGCAACGTTGGGGATTGCGCAGCGGCGACAGTCGCGGGCGACAACAGCATCAACAGAGGAGCAGCGCAGCGGCACGCAACGTTGGGGATGCGCAGCGGCGACAGTCGCGGCGACAACAGCGTTCAACAGAGGAGCAACGCAGCGCAACGCAACGTTGGGGATGCGCAGCGGCGACAGTCGCGGCGACAAACAGCGTCAACAGAGGAGCAACGCAGCGCAACGCAACGTTGGGGATGTGCAGCGGCGACAATTGCGGTGACCCGACGCTCAACGCAGAGGAGCAGTGTGACGCAACGCAGAGATGGATTACTTCTCAGGTGGAGATTTCGCTGGGATCCCACAATTATAACATGGCACTATGTAGAGAGACATTATAGAGAGACACTAAGCAGATAGAACATTGTAACATAACCATAGAGGCATTCATTTATCAGAATAGGCATAGCACTAATGCTACGCAATTACTCCGAGGTCGCGGAGTGTCGCTCCGGAGTGGCAGCTGGGAAACTGGTGTCGCTCCGGAGTGGCAGCTGGGAGACAGCGCCGAGGAGGAGACGCTATTTCGACGGCGCGCGGCGCGACGCCGGCTCGTGTGACACGGGTGAGACTTCAGTTGCGATGTCGGTGAGATAAGGTCCGTAAACGTATTTGCCGGCAGTGCAATGGAGGCACTGGAGACTGAAACGCGCATCCACCCACGCACAAGAGCGAAAGGGTGTTTTCCATCGGATGGGTCCCTCCCGTGTTTGGGATTGTTTGTTAGGACAGTCAGCAGGATTTCCAAATCTATCGTCCCGCTTGCTAGCACCAGGGGGAGGGGAACTATTAATGAACCGCCGATCGGGTAGCATTGGGTAGATAATAATGATGATACCAGCTTCAGCTGTCCCATCGTCTCTCCTTTGAAATGCATCACAGTTCAGTGGGGTGGAGCGTGTTTGACGCAGAGGAGGTGGTTGGTTTAAGTAGAGACAAGTGAAATCACAAACGACTATTGGCCGACTTCAGCTTCACATATAGATCTATATAAATCAGATATCTATCGGGCATGCAACCCATGCCACAAATATTTTCTTTTTCATTTTTTCAGGCCAGGTCAGTTTCTCAACCAGGGCGCATATGCTTCTGTGGAGCCTCAACAGTCTGCGGGTAATTGCATGGCACTCGTCAGCATGGCACCCGCGATCTTTAAGAGACGCTTGCCGCAACTCTTTCCCATATCATCTTCCAAACACTCCGCGTCTGGCTAGAGCGGGGAGCGAGAACGCCCGGAAATGGCGGGAGGGCCGAGCGCTCTCGTCTGTCTCCAACACGCTACGGTAGCTTCATTTGATAGTGATTGACAATTATCGCTCTGCGGAAGGAGGGAAATCAGACCGCAAACTGCATCGATTGACACGCTGTTCGGCAGATGAGAAGCATTGCCCGGACCAGACCTGGACCACAGCGTTGCGTTAGAGAACTGCCTCGCTTTGATTGCATGCGCCGTTGTGCGTCAATTTTTCCGAACCAGAAATGGCCCAGCCCTCTTTCTCTCCACCGACAAATTTTGATCCGTTTCTTACAATTCAGTCGAAAATAGCAGACACTGGCGTCCATGGCGGCGGATTCCTTTTGAGCTTATCTTGATGCTGATGCAAGCATAATGTCCCCCCCCCCCCCCAAGCAGACAGTGGTCAGAGGCGCAATGCTCAGCGATATCAAAATCCGCTCATCTACCCAACCTGGGGTTTTTCTGCCCGACTACACCCCTGCTCTCCACGCTCCATCGTGTACTCGATAAAACTGATGCTTCATGTCCAAAAACACATGACGCATCGGTTGTTTGGCCGTAAGTAACTTAGTTGAATCGGAACATATTCAGCATGATACCTTTCGATCCAATTTTTCTTATACGTATTACATGTGTCTCCTTCCTAAATGTATTGTTACGCTTTGTGACCTTGATGACAAAGACTCGCTGTTAAAGTTGTAATCTTTTCGCGCCGCACTGACGATGTTTCGAGGATGTTTCAAATGATCACATATTCAGTTATAGACAAGAGTCTCAGAGAAGATGTGAGCTGTCATTTGACATGACAAATCATATATTTTGGAAACTGAAGGAATTCCGAAAAAAATGAAAAACAAAACCATGACCCTAACTGCAAAATGAAGCAAAAACAGCTGTTGCCGTGAACGTTTCCAAAGTTGTACATGGTCACAGGAGCACGAGCATTACGACATGCGACAAACGTTCCACCGCCGCTCGGCCGCGCTGCTGCTGCTGCCGTCCCTCGTCTGACCGAGATGCACACGAGGTGGGCGCCCGGCTGGCCGCTCCTCCACGCCGTTCCCGAGCGCGCCGGCCGCCCCGCTCACCGCTCGGCCCGCGCCCAGCGGTGAGCGGCCCAGGCAGGGATGGGCGGCCCAGCCAGGGATGGGCGGGCCAACCCGAACAAACACCGAGGCGCCGTGCCCAGGTATTGCATAACAACACCCCCGCCGCCGCCTCATCGCCGTGTAGACGTGCGCCGGCCGTGACGTGCACCGGCCGTGACGTGCGTCGGCCGGGACGTGCGGACGTGCGGAGCTCGGTCCGTGCCGGTCACGCCGTCCCACCGACCACCGGCCGGGACGGGCGGACGGTGCGGCCGCGTGCAGCGTGCCGGCCGCTAGCAGCGGACGACGCTGCGACCGCGCGCAGCGGGCGGCCGCGCGGCCGCGCCACCGCCGCACTTGACAGCGCCGGCCGGAGGGGAAGCGGCACGCGCCCCGAACACTGAGCAAACTGTTTGCATGGGCGAGTCTCCCGCGGCGCTCCCCTTTCAACTGGCCACGGCGGCGTTTGCTGACCCGTCCGGGAGTGAGGCTCACCGCACTCAGGCGGTCCTCGCCTCGCAGCGGCCTCAGCCCCCGTCCCGACTCCGTTCTCAGGTCCGGTTCTCTCCTCGCTGGCCTTTCCTGTAACCGTGTTATGTCTGTCCGTACATGAGACGCGGCGGGCGCGGGCCGGCAGCCGCTGGGCGGCACGCGTTGTGGCGCGGGTCCCTCGGAGTGACAGTCATGACGCTGACCCGCGCCGGGTATCGGACGTCACTGCTGCGCGGAGGTGCAGGGGCGCCCGCCGCCTCCGTTTCGGTGGCTCGCACGTGCCGGAATGGCGTCTTCTATATTGACCTTCACGCATCCCAACAGCAGAGAATCGCCAAGCTGCAGCTAGCAATCGCATTAAGCGGCCTTCAGCTGTGCGTTGGCCAGCGCGTCAGCCCCATCAAGCCTGCGCAGCCTGTCCGTCAGTGTTGACGCCACCACGCCGGCTCTCCCCGCGCGCCGGCCTTTGGGCACCGCTCGCGCCAGCCGAGACGCGCTGTGCAGCCCTGACCAGACGCCCGGCGGGCTTGCTCGTGCGACGCGGCCGGCCATCGGGATCCGTCCTCGCTCCGACGGCGTGAGGGCTGACCCAGGGACCCAGAGGGTCCGATGGTGAGAGGGTCCTCAAGCTTTGGAGAGAGTCTCATATGCATGTTGATTTGTTTTTCAATGGATGACCGTCCACCATGGACTCTGCGAAAGGGGACAGGGGTGGGACTCTTCAAAAATTGGAGGAGAAATCAACGGAGCCTTGTAAATTTACTGGGAATGGCCCAAAAACTTAACTCCTCAAAAACACAAGAAAATCTGCTGGTGTTTAGCAGGCGCATTTTAGCTGGTTTCTGCTGGTGCGTGTCTGGAAGAGGGGAGGGACACATTTACATATGCCTATGTGTGTATGTACGCATACGCGTAATCGCGTATGGCCGCATGTATGGATAGGTTACTATCAGCAATATCGAACTGACAAGCCTGTTGGAAAGGTCAGAGAGCCGGGCGCCTTAACTCCCTTCGCCTTTGCCTCGCTCCCCGGCCCTTGGCTCGCTCTCCCGCCCTCGCTTCGCTCCCCCGCCCTCGCCTCGCTCCCCCACCCTCGCCTCGCTCCCCCGCCATCGCCTCGCTCCTTCGCCCTCGCCTCGCTCCCCGGCCCTCGCCTCGCTCGCGGCGGCCTGGGTCGGCCCGCATGTTTCACCACTTGACGCCAGCGGGCTGGTGACGGGACACCTGCCGTGCCGCCAGAGGTCGCGTCAAGAGCGCTGCCGCCGACAGAAGTGTGCCCTCCATTTGATGCGCTCCGAGATAGTGCAATGTATGGCACTTATGATATAGCTACCGGCATACGCGACGGAACACGTGGGAAATGGGTGGAACGAAATTGAGACGGTTAAGTTCGTTATTGTCGTCGCCCAAATCCATCAGTGTTGGTGATGTAAAACGCCCCGGACCAAGAGCTGAAGCTTGCTTCAGGAAACACTCTTGGACATTTGTTATACCTTCGGAAAGGTTTGGAAAACACATCAAACAGATGGAACGCATGGCTGAAGCAACTATCAACCCTTAAGGAATGCGTCAATTTTGGCCTCCAAACCTTAAACACACAATATCATATTTTTCATCAGCACAGCACCCATTTTACTCAATCGTTGCAGGTATTATTTTACATGTGCAGTACGGTAAGAGGACGGGCATGGGTCTGCTAACAATTCCATGACAACATCTGATGGAATTGTTTTCAAATATAAGTGCCGCTATAAATGGTGACACATGGGCATATGACGAATTCGTTACAATGCTAATCGCTATACATGCTGGAGTGATAACTAAAGCTGGAAAGCAAGCTAGAAACACGATAGAATAGTTAAATAAGAATTATGTTACTTTTATAGCAACATACCTCATAGATTGCACATTCCGACTAATCGAGGGTCATAACATTGCGACAAGCAGACGGATTCCGGTACTCAAAAATGAGCTCCGGTACTCGGTACGAATATCTACTGCTTCGAAGGTTTGCAAATAATAGAAGTTTCACATGCGGATGCTAGAACAAATGGGAGTTTGGCGACCCCTGAGCATGTGAAGTACCTTCCTACACTTCTTAAGCATAAAAAGCCGTAAGGCTAGAAGGCTAGGTGTGCTGGAATGGAACGCAGTGCACGTGGCTATGAAATAAATAAAAAGCCCTAGTCAGTAAAACTATATGCTCGCATAAGTCTTCATACAGACAATACCCAATACATCTGTAATAACAAAGGCACCAAAGCCTGTCAGCTGACCCACAAGGTATTAACGTTCTGAACTTTAGCAGAAACACCCAACCAGATGAGCGCCATCTCATCACAGCAGGAGCGATGCATACTAATGAAACAAAATGATAGGTAGATGATAGGTAGATAGGTACAAAATGACAGGTAGACAGGTACAACTCGAAGACAAATTTTGCCACGACATCAAATACTTAGCTTTCTGCCCACGAGGGGACCTCCTGCGCCTTAAGCTGAAGAGACCGGTCAAGTCGGATATAAAAGCCGGAGGTCCGGCGGTGCGCCATATAAAGAAATTTTCACCCCGTGCGCCGGAGAAATTCTGCTTCTTTATCCGCTTAGGAAGCAAATGGCAGAAAGATTGATTAAAGCAATGATAAGCCATAGCTAAACGGTGTGACTGTCACTAAAATATGCTGATAGAACAGGGCCTTAAGGGAATGTTTTCACAGTTGAAGATATTAAAGCAGACATCAGACATGATGATGAAACGAGCTCACTTATAATTATTGCTATGCTTTTTAAACGGAAAAGACTCCTCTAGACAACACAATTTGCTGTTGGGTAAATGTGCCCCTCCATGCATCATGTTTGACTACGGGAACCTTTACCTTGCACAACACTGAATGAGGGCCAATTGGCGCCCGTATTATCTGCAAATTGTGCTCACGAGCGCCAGACATGAACCCCTCGACAATTATGTTTGTATTGACCTTGATTGCTGCATGGCTTGTGGCTATGACGTCATAAATGCCAAGGTGACTTTGAAATGCTCTCCTCGATATACCTTCCCAGTTTTCGCGGACGTGTGGCTCAGAAACTAGAGGGGCTTATATTTTAAGAATGGTGGTATTGTCGACAGCACCGAAATGTCTTCAAGATGGCTATTTCATTTCAAAAGCCCAGATGAATGTTCAGAATGGCTGAAAATCAGAAATGAATGTCCAAATTCAGATGAATGTGGAACACTCTCTTTAAACTTGAGGACGATCACATATTCTACGTGCACGTATTCTCTATGGCGCAAAAGGAAATGTGTGCCATAAAGCCCCTGGGAAAACAGGTAATGTCGGTGGCCGATCATTTTGAGTCTTGCCTGTTGGCATTGGTGTTCTGGCCGGCACACGGGTGTGCCCTATACGCGTGGGGAGGAAAGGCATTCGCCAGGCCTGGGCTCCGCCACCAGGAGAGAAATTGGGGAAAAATATCTGACAGACCCGGGCTCCACCACCAGCAGAGAAAGGGAGGAAAGATTTCCGACAGACCTGGGCTCTACCACCAGGAGAGAACGGGAGGAAAGATATCTGTCAGACCTGGGCTCTACCACCAGGAGAGAAAGAGAGGAAAGACTTCCGACAGACCTGAGCTCCACCACCAGGAGAGAAAGGGAGTAAAGATATCCGACAGACCCGGGCTCTACCACCAGGAGAAAAAGGGAGGAAAGATATCCAACAGACCCGGGCTCTACCACCAGGAGAGCGAGGGAGGACGCGTTTCCGCTTCCGCTCAACGTTCGGGCGATTTGACGCCTTGCCTACGAGCGTTATAAAGAACGAACTACATAAAATCTCTCACAGCGCCACCAAACTCTTGACCAGTTGCTCCTGTCAACAGATATGAGTCATAAGTTAATTGAAACGCTTTGCAAACTTCAATGGGGATTACCTGACGCTGCTCGCTCGATAACATCCCTAACTGTCATCATCAGGGCCCCGGGCGGCGGCTGCATGCAGGGCTCACGGCGAGGACCGATCTTGTGAGAGGTGCTTCGGCTTTAGCTCGTGTTGTTTAGCGTTCCGGCAGTCACGCTTCGCCTGTCGCTGGTCCGAAAATGTCGCCACTCGTACCCACACCGCTTTACACTTGGTGCAGGCTGAGCAGAGGGCTGCTGTCAACGTATTTTTCTTGTTTCCAACTAACCCAGGGACACGAGAAACGTCCAACGAAAACAAAAACGAAAAAAGACAGGCTGATCAAACCCTCTTTGCGGGGTCAATTCGAGCTCCATCCTTTTAAGCTCCGATCCTCTTACAGGTAGTCACCCGACGTGACGAAGCTACCCTCTCCGGTCACGTCGGTCAGCTGCCCGTAGAGCGGGACGAAGGAAGCCGACGCCGGCGGCATGAGTGTGAGACCCAGTGGCCCGGATACGGACATCACTGTCGGCAGGCTAAGAAGTAGTCCAGTAACACGCTGCCTTCTACAGATCTGGACAGTCAGCTGGGGAGAGGCAGCGGGACCGCACGACGTTCGGCATCGGACCGTTGACGGGTCTCAGGGAAGTGACGATGAACACCGGCTGCATAGAGACCCCTGCGGAAGGTCGCCGGCGATTCCGCAAAACAGCCACGGGCAGGGATCTCCACGACATCGCCACCACACGCCGGGACACCGAGCGACGAACAGCGGCCACGACGAGCCGCGGAGCCTGCGAACACCTCCCAGGAGACCGACGCCGCGGGCGCCCTCCCGATATCTCCGGCGAGATCGGTCTCCGGCCGCCGACCGCCGGATTTGTCTCCGCCCGCGGCCGGCCCGCGCTGTCCGGCTTGTCGGCCGGCCGGCCGGCGCCGGCCCGTCCGCCCATGTTACCTGCCAAACAAACAGCGCGCCTAATCCGCGCCCTGCTTCGGACGCTGACCTTGTTTTCATGTCGCTGTTTTTCTCGCGGCGCTAAGCCGGCGCGCTGAATGCGCCGAAACAGATCGAGTTTCCGCGCCGCCCGACCCTGGGCGCGCCCCTGGCGCGCGCAGAGGCGGACAATGGCGCCACAATGGCCGGCCGGGCGGCGGCGGCGGCGAATTTCGCGCCGGCTTACGACGCCGTTGTTGCCCTCTGCGACAAATGCCGCTTCGGGCCGGGACGGGGGCGGGGCCATTTGTGCGGGCGGCCGCGGGAGGAGTGACGGTCGACGCGACTGTGTCGCTGACGGGTGGTGACAGCCGCCAGCGGGCACGAGTGTGGGAGAACCCGGTTGGGTATACGGGGTGAGCGCCGGAACCGACTGATTGGCAGGTGTTGCTTCGAAACATCCGCGGCAGCTGAAGCGCACCGAAGATAACCATTCTCGCGGTTTGGCGTGGTCCTCTCCTGCACACAACCCAGCCGACACTGCAGTCCCCGCGTCAGCGCCGACTTGCGCCGGCAGGCTCAGGACGAGCACGCCGCCGCGCCGGGCCGCAGCCGCCGGCGCCCGTCTCCGGGCCGACGGGCCTGACGCCGTCCGGCGCGGCTCCAGTGTCGCCGCATTGTCCGCCGCCGCCGTCCCAAGGCTGGCGGCCGGCCCAGCTGGTGGCGCCGGCAGCTGGGCGCCGCTCGCGCCCGGCCGACACCCCGTGCAACGGCGGCACGTGCAGCGGCGGCCCACTGACCCGGCCACTCGGCCGCCGGCCACAAAGCGACGACACTGGACACCGCCGCGCGCCGGCCGCCCAGCCTGAATGGCGCGCGCCGGCCGCGCGATAATCTGATCTGGCGGGGTGCGCCGGCTCCCGCGGGGCGCGCCGGCTCCCGCGGGGCGCGCCGGCTCCCGCGGGGCGCGCCGGCTCCCGCGGGGCGCGCCGAGCTCCCGCGGGGCTGCGCCGGCTCCTGCGGGGCGCGCCGGCTCCTGCGGGGTGCGGCCGGCTCCTGCGGGGCGCGCCGGCCTTCCTGCGGGCGCGCCGGCTCCTGCGGGGGCGCGCCGGCTCCTGCGGGGCGCGCCGGCTCCTGCGGGGCGCGTCGGCTCCCGCGAGGCGTCGCCGCCGCTGCTGCCGAGGCCCTCCCCCCCGGAGTCGACCCGACTGCGGACCATGATCGGGTCAGCGCCGGCAGTGACCGTATGAGCTGAATACAAGAAGGCATGTCGAATGTTATATGCTAGCAGGCATGCATCTACATATTTAGTGTGTCGTGTCTCACACGTGCCTTTTTCGCTTCGCCGGCATTTGAACAGCAACGAAAAGACACACGCATCCAGGGATCACCGCTCAGCTTCTATAGTTATCATGCTGGGAGGTGCACATGAATGGTAATTTCCAGCTGCTTAACAATGCTCGATAACTGTCATCTTGCGCCTCTTTCTGTTGTGCAAAAATATAGTCATGTTCCTTTGCCTACACGGCCTTCTTCGGTTATTTCACCTCTCACCCATACAGGCGGGGGGCCAACGTATTCGCTTCTACCCATTCCCACGCCCTCGGTCAACGCTCACCGCTCTGGTGCGTCCTGGAGCGCCCCCTCCCCCTCCCCCTGACCTCTCTAATCAACACGGCGCCAGCGGGACAGCCGTCCCCCACCTAATGACCGGCCGGCGGCGGCCCGTCAAAGGTCACGTCCGCGATGAGTGATGGAGCGGGCGGGCGGCCCCGCCCGGGTCGCGCGGCGGCCGGAGCGGCCCCTGTGACCGGGCGGGCGCCGCCGGCGGCCGCGGCGACGCCGGCGCCGGCGGTCTGACTCGGCCGGGGACGCCGGACCAGACCGTGCCCGACGTCGGTATGTGGCCGCAGACTCCGTCAGTGGTGTCGTATGGAGACGTGGAAGCGCTCGGTTTCCCAGCTGATGTTTTCGCTGGCAAGAGGCTGAATGAGTTTACAAACTCGGCACGCTCAGAGTGGGGCGAGTTTGAATCTCACCTAAAATTCGTCTAGTGTGTTCTTATAGGCGAATGGCATGATTCGCGAAAGGCAGTGTTCGGCTTATGGCATCCATAGCTTTAGGTTCCATATCCCTGCCAGTGCTATCGTTGGCGGAGCTTTGCTGCTTGGAGGGGATGCAGATGCATCCCCAGCATTGCAGAAGGTTAGCATTACATCTACGACGTTGCATAAAAATAATGAATGCATATACGCCATTTGCATCATTGGAAAGGAGGCGGGGCAGAGTTTCGCTTCTAAGCTCGTCAACAAAACTTGACGATTGCATTTGTAACATTCCGGAATTGCACTCTCACGGGCACATAGTATTATGTGGATGCCAGGGCAGGCTTTCACCAGCTGACCGGCAATATTTGCATTGTAAATGCCGTGCACACTGCGCTGTGATTTCAACACGTACATCTCCTGCCATAACACGTGATACAGGGCGCAGCAGCGAAATTGTGGGCTGCTATCCAGGCTTGTAACGTCGACCATTCCGCGAACGAATGCATGCAAATGCGTAATAACGTACCCACCGCGCGGACACTAAGCTGTTTGAGAACGAGCGCATCCCTCCGCGGTCACCATTCAGACCCGTTTTAAGCGTCTCCCGAGGAAATTATGTAATTGAACTCCGATGGCCTCCGAGGCGGTACCTTCACCACGGGTGCAGGAGTGTTGCAACTGCAGTCATGGGTCGGGCACACCCTGCCCTGCCGCCGGTACAAGCCGGGGTCGAGATTGCAGTGCCATCTCTGACGTTTTCGGGTTTGCTCGGCAGATGTCTCTGGTCGCCGGCTATCGTCCGGCCGGTTGCGGCTTGAGGAAAACCACCGGCGCGTGCGGTAGCTTCTGACACGCCGTGAACGTTCTGAGCAAGGGAGTCTGCAAACTTGCAGGGCCCTAAGTCACTGCGTCCGGCCGTGTAGTGCATATAGTGCTTTTAACTGGACGGAAAAGTGAAGGTAGCTGAGAGTAACTACCAAATACTCTAATACTCTAATACGAATGACAATGATCGTGATCATCGATAAGCTCACTAATTTTCGCGGTGTCATAAAAAATTCTTGCAACTGTAAAGGCCTGGCGTAATGGCACATTGAGAACGCATTTGAAAGAAAATGTCTAAGCCACCTTAGTGCTCTGTATTTCACTTTTTGGAACAAGACACTATCTCGTCGTCCAACGTCGCGGTGCCGGTATACGGCCCCGGTAACTTGCATGTGCAGGCATGACCATACGTGCAGTTGTCGCTCAATAACTGTCACTGACAACTAGATCCGGTCCCTCATGCCGGTCATGACGGCTTGGCAATCCACCCATCAGCGAGTCATCAGTCATCCGGCGCCTGATGTCACAATTTGTCACAAGACGCCTGACGGGCCTCCTCCCTGCCCGGGCCCCATCTATATTAGCCGTAACGACTTCCGACCGTGCGGCAGTTCACGTGTTAGTGACGCTCGGAATTCCGAATAACACGCCCATTTCGCTTTTCCACGCCTCTCTACAGGTGTAACAGCCATTATCACTCCCTGACCGATATTTCAACAGGGAAATTTGCCAAACAGGAAAGCAGCAGGTGTCCGTTTGGTAGTGTGCTCCGCTGGCCGGACGGCCGGCGCCGGCGCCCGCCCGGCCCGAAAACACCGCCAGCCGGTGGCGCTTTCAATGACGAGGGTGTCCGTCTATTGACAAAGTCACGCGCCGGTCATTCTCCGCCCGGGCCGCGTGGGCGGCGGGCGGCGGTGGTCCGCTGGCCGGCCCCTGGGAAGCGGGCTGCGACCGGTGGCGATTTGTTACTGGGCTGGCCCGAGCAGAATGGCTGAATGGCGCCCGCCTTTCCATGGGTGGTCCCCACATTAGACCTATAAAGGCCCGAAACGAAGCAATAACACGGCCCCGTGGCGACCATTTGGCGGAAAATCTGGCCCGCCGTCCCGCCACGGTCGCCGGACGCAAGCCTCCGTTCGGTATTTGTTATCTGAGATTCGGCCGTCTCTTAAAACGTCCTGCGACCTTTCCCGCTTCACAAATAAGCGCGTTCTTGAAAGCGGAGGAATGCATTGCGCTCCGTCGGACACATTCCGTCGGTTCATGTTAATTCACGAAGTGATTCATTTCATTGCCGACAACAGAATGCCCGGCTGAATGCTCGGGAGTATTGAATCAGCGTCGACACGTTTATGCCTCTTGTTAAGTGAAACCGGTATGCAATGGAAGCTTCAAACAAGCGCTGATGAAAAAATCCAGAGGACAAAAGAGCACGCCATTAACATTCTACAGACCCTATCGGAAAAGGTCAATTAATTAAGTACGTGCATATTTTTTGTCTCGATAATTTTATTGCACGGCATTAGCAGGCACGCTTATTCGCAAAGGAAAGTTCCACGCAAATTGCACTGGAACAATTTGCTTAAGCTAAGTCGTAAACGACTTAGGAATCACAGCGCGTTCTCAATAGCAAATGGCATGTGCGGAATGTTTGAGCTTCGAGTCAGTGCGCAACAGATGCGCAGGAGTTCGCCACAGAGGAGTGGAAATGGGCAGAAATCTCCAACTCTGCCAGAATCTGACATCTCATGGTGTTGCGTGGCAAGAAACGCCGTAAAGTCTCGACGCACCCCTTCCCGAACTACTGATCCGTGACGGGGCCGTAGGGCACACATCCGCGTACATCTGTACACCGTGCCGAGATGCCAAAGACAGATCATTCCAACCTCGTGCATGAGACCTGGCATGAAGCATAAGAATTCCTCAGGCTGGTCCGCGATCGCTTAAGACCCGTCAGTGCCAGGTCTCCCGTCGGACCCGGGAACGGCGGACAGCCGTCAGTCGGTCGCCGCCGTCCTCGGCCGCACGCCTGCGGAGCTCCCCCCGTCCCCGCCGTCCTCGGCCGCACGCCCGCAGAGCTCCCCCCGTCTCCGCCGTCCTCGGCCGCACGCCCGCGGAGCTCCCCCCGTCTCCGCCGTCCTCGGCCGCACGCCCGCGGAGCTCTCCCCGTCTCCGCCGTCCTCGGCCCGCACGCCTGCGGAGCTCCCCCCGTCTCCGCCCGTCCTCGGCCCGCACGCCTGCGGAGCTCCCCCCGTCTCCGCCGTCCTCGGCCGCACGCACGCGAAAACTCCTCCCGCCCGCCGTCCTCGGCCGCAACGCCTGCGAAGTCGTCCGCGAAGTCGTGTCGAAGTCGTGCGAAGTCGTCCGCCGTCGGTCGGTCGCCGCCGTCCTCGGCCGCGCGCCTGGAGCCCCTCCTGTCCGCCGTCAGTGGGTCCCCAGCCGTCCTCGGCCACGGGCCCAAGGAACCCCTCCCGTCCGCCGTCCTCGGCCGCAGGCCCACGGACTCCTCCTGTCCGCCGTCGCGGTGGTCGCCGCCGTCCTCGGCCGCCGCCTGGAGCCCCTCCCGTCCGCCGCGCCGCCCCGTGCAGCGTGCCGCGCCGCGCCCGGACCAAGCCGCAGCCCGACTACCAGTGCCGCGCCCGCCGGCCGCAATCATACCGCCGTAATGCTGATTGGCGTCGTCGCGCCGTTAACTGTCCGTCAGCCGGGCGACTATCGCGGCGCGGGTCGCGAATTCGGCGCACCGCTGAGGGGTGGGGGCCCGACCGCGGGTGTCATTTCCGGCGGCGCCGCGCCGCCCGCTGGGCGTGGGCCACGCCGCCCCCGCCTGACTCCACGGCGAGCGACGGCAAGCGTTGCGCAACACAGCGATGCTCCTGATAGTGACGGCGCAATGTCGCGGTCCGCCGGCGGAAAACAAAGAATGCCATGCAAATGCCGTGTCCGCGCTCCGCGGATGGCTGGCGTGGCCGTCCGACGGATGTGGCGGCGCCTTCAAAGGCGCGCTGGGTGCGCCGGCGACCCGGGCCGCAGTTTTGCAACGAACGCAGGGCACGGCGGAGGGCTCGCCGTCCACTCGTGGGAGCTCGCTGTCCACTCGTGGGAGCTCGTCGTCCACTCGTGGGAGCTCACCGTCCACTCGTGGGAGCTCGCCGTCCACTCGTGGGAGCCCGTAGGGAGGGGACGGGAGCCCGGTGCAAAGTTGGTGGCGTGTTGTAGACAGATGACGAATCGACGTAAGTGGCATCGAGTTTGGCGAATGCCACTTGCGATAAGGGGATGGCAGGTTATTTTTGGTGAGCGAGGAAAGACATAGGCACACAAGAGCAAGAACTTACGTAGGCCTAATCCGGATAGCCTCCGGGCCTTTGACTCGAAGTGGCACGCCCAGGAGCGCGACCCGCGATGGAGAGAAAACAACACGGGACCTAGCATCTTCAGTCTACCACATCACCACCAATGCCGCGAACAGGCCTCCACGGCAAACACCAGACGGCCTGGGCAAACGGAAAACTCGGCAAACGGCAAACGGCAAACGGCAAACTCGCATCGCTGCACTTTGTTACAAGCTAACAGTGACGCGTCTCATCTCACCTGGCAGCGGAAGAAGTCATCCCACCCGGACGACCGAGAATACCCCCAGTCACTTGCGCTGCGGTTTGCAAGGCATGCTACGCCAGGATAAGTCCCATACTAGTACTTCAAGGGGTCCGGCATGTGAAGAAAACGCCGCTCTCCCGCACGGCGTACAGCCTTCTGCAACCGGGCGTAACGAATCTCAGACGATCAGGACGAGCCCGTTGTTCGCCGCCGCAGCGTGACAGCCGGAGCATGCGCGCGCGTCTCCGCTCGACCCGATCAAGTCCGCGGCCCAGCGGGGGGGGGGGGGGGGGGGGCCGCCATCGAGGTCGGGTGTGCTCTCGGAGACGAGCCGTCCGAGCCCGCGGTCGTGTGTCGCGGTCATGTCCACCCCCAGCGTGGCCTAGGACTGACATGCGCGCCGGAAGTCACACAGCGTGAGCCCCCACCCGCGTGGGCGCGCTGCGTGGGCGGCGTGCCACGCGGGTGGGGGCTGACGATGGCGGGGGCTGACCGGGGCGGCACTGACCGCTGTGACCAACTCGAAGTGCGTCATGTGGTCAGTTTACGATGCACGAGCCGCTGGAGTGGTCTTCGTCGCAGTCTGTCGTATGGACTGGGACGAAACAGCTGAGATACCGGTGGTCTTGCACCCATGCCGTCGAACGTCTGTCCCTCGTGCGGCGAACAACCAGCAACTGGGCCGAGAAGTCCCACGTTTGGGGCGGGGGGCGCGCTCGACGGCAGAGAGAGCTCAAATCGTGAACGGTCCGGTGCGCCCTCCGCCGTCAGCCGGGCGCTGCGCCGTGCCCTGTGCCGAGACTGCTCGGACCGCTCGGGGCCTCTCGGAAACGCTCAGGACCGAGCGGGACACGAGCCTTTGCCGTCCTGAGTCGGCTGCGCCTGCCTCTCTCCCCTCCCAACCCTTCCAGCGCAGCGGCGCGCCGGAAAACATTCTAATTCTCCGGCTGGAAAACAAACGAGTGAGCGGGCCGGCGCGCGACGCCTGAGCGGCATCAAAGCGCGCGCCGGCCGGACACCGGTCCCGCGAACCGCGCCGACGGCCGGACACCGGTCCGCGCGACAAATGGCCACCTAATTACCTGTCGATCTCCCCCCTTAGGGGGGGGGGGGGGCAGGACGCGAGGGGAGGCAATCACGGGCGGCGATCGGGGACACCGGATATCGCTCATCGCTTCTGCACAAGTGGACGCCCGAAATAGGCGTGCAGGCAGCGCGTCCGGCGTCCGACGGCGGCGGCGGCGGCGGCGGCGGATTAGCGACGTTCTAAGGCGGCCGCGCGGCGGGCTAATGCAGGTCGCGTGAAGACCGGGCCGGTGACGGCCGTCAACAGCGGGCCGCCCGAGTCACCCGGGTGCCGGCCGCCGCTCCGAGCGCGCGCGCGTCTCGTGAGCGGGCGCCGCTGCCGCTGTGCCGCTGGACCGGCGGGCCGCCCGAGTCACCCGCGTGCCGGCCGCCGCTCCGAGCGCGCGCGCGTCTCATGAGCGGGCGCCGCTGCCGCCGTGCCGCTGGACCGGCGGGCCGCCGGAGCTCGGGTGTAGGATGGCGCCGTCGGTCGCGGCGCGGTGGGACTCGGCTCGGTGAGAACGCTGAGGCGGGCGCCGAGAACGCCGAGGCGTCAGGTGCCCGCCCCGTCGTCGTGCAGGAGCGGTGGGTTCAGTTGGACAGAAGTTCGGTTCCGATTTCGATGGAAGGGCAGGACTTCGTTTTTCTCTAGAAATATTGTCTTGAGAATAGAGGGCAGCTAACCTGAGCTCTCCATTTTTTATGACTCGTGTTACCTGTTGTAATGGCCACTGGCCTTAAAGCCTCTGCCGTCGATTGTTGCTGAGAACCCAAACAACGCATACCGCGGCCAGCAGCGACCCTCGAGCCGGTGCGCAACAACGGTTTGGGCCACGAGCGCAGTCATTATCCTTTAGTCACTTGCAGCCAGCACTTACATCGCCCCTCTGCGAATACGACATTCTCAGGGATGAATGCCAAGGTGGCACAAATGCCCCCGGTTCCCACTGAAGCCTTCTATGAACGTACACATGTGCGTCTCGATTATGTACACATGTGCGTCTCGATTATGTACATATGTGCGTCTCGATTATGTACATACGTGCGTCTTGGTTATGTGCACAATGCGGCGTTTCCGCCGCCGAAGGTACCATGTTTGCACTTAATGGCCACATAAGCCCCATATTGGCAATTTCTTAATTTAGCCGCAGCACGCAACAAACTCAAAATACAACCGAGATGTGTGCAGCAGCTATAAAAGTAATTACAACACAGCGCATGCAATAAAGCATTGGCGCGACCAAGCAATAAAACATGCAATAAAGTATTGGCCTAGGGCCTAAGCTAGGCGGAGTGAAAATGAGCATGCGGGACCCAGCGCCCCCGCTCAACCCACGAGCACGTTCTGTGCCATCAGCAGCTTGGCACCATTAGTTTGCGGGACTTGAACGTGCACTTAGTCGGTAGCAATGCCGTGAATTACACTGTCGCAGGGTACACGTGCACGTGGACAACACGATAAGCATGCCTGCATGAGATAAAACAAACCAGGTTTGGGCTTGCAGAATGCGCTGCCGAGTGCATATGACGCAATCATACTTTAGTTCAAAGCTAATACAGTGTCCTGAGCCCGTGTACTTTCGTTTTTTGTTTTGTTTTGCTTTGTTTTACTACAAGACATGAAGTTAAGCATGTCATGAGATTCACAATCATGCCATGGCCATTGCTGATTTACCACTTTGATTGACAGAGTTCTAAGTCACGACGCCTGGACAGTGACAGAAATATCGGGCAGAGACCTGCCATTGTCCTCTTCGCCGTCTTCAACCGCTCAAGCCATCAGCGAACTTCTGAGAGACAGCCATCAATCAGAACAGCCACATCAAAGCCCTGCCGCGGACCGACTGCGGCATCTTCTGATAGCGCCCGCGCACGCCGCCCTGCCCTGACGGCACCGTGTTCAGCAGGCCGTGCCACCAGTCACGTGGGAAGCCATCTCAAACGGTGCTGTGCAGCCGCGCGCGCGCTGTGCGGCCAGCCACGTCCGGTGGATACAGACTGGATCGCTGGGGCGGGGCAGGAGCGGGTTGTCGTATTTTGGAGCATATCTCTTCAGTAGTGTTTTGCTGAAGATGTCAGGGGATGAGACGAGTCTAATGTTGTGTATCACGCCACCATAGCGGTGGGCAGAGTCATGGTCGACGTGCACCACGCATGCGCTGCGTTCCAACGTCTAGAAATTATCAACTTAGGCAGGCGTAGATGTAGCGAAACACTTTAAGAAACAGCACTACACATGCGCACTCCGGCATGCGTGCAATGTCAGCGTGCACCGGCGGTGTGCAAAAACGTCGCCTCGTCTCTGACGAGAAAAACTAGCGGGTCCAGTCGGACAACCGATTGCTGCCGAATCGCAGTTGACGCCGCGTGGCGCATCGCGGCCTCTGATTCGACCGTCCAGCGCGTGCGGTCGGAGTGACACTCCCGCCCCGCTGCCAACTCCGCTACTCGTACCGTCGTGGGCCCGGCATGGCCGTGCTCTGTCTGGAGACGGGGTGAATTTGATTTGGTGATTTGACAAGGTTTGGTGGGTGGGTTATACTGCACGATTAAACCAGCAGTCGTCATCGAGGAGCAGACTGCAACACGGAGAACATTTCAGCGCAGCGGTGGCGGCGGTTTGCCCAGGCTGAGCTCATCATTCGAACCAGCATTTCACGAAAGACGATCTTTCGAGAAGACACCTGAATTTCTTGAAGATGTCTTACAACTTCTTAAAACCGTGAAGTGCAAAAACCACAGAAGCTTGAGTCAACAACTTGCGAAGCCTAAAAAAACATGCGCGCGTATATAGAGTGACTTAAAGGACGGAGAGCTGGTTTGAGACTCATAATTAAACGGACAGAAGAGGACACCTGAAGATATCGGATTCGATCTTTCGTCGCTGGGCCTTCCTCGGTTCTAGCGAGGAAAGACCCGAAGAAGGCCCAGGACCGAAGCCTGTCTCCGATACTTTTCGGATAAAGTTTGGCGCCATTGGACTGTGGTTTGCCATGATCCTCCTGTCTCAGTCTGTGGAGTGTACGGGTTTCGTAGGTACATACGATTTGAAAAGCATGCACAATTAAGTCAGTTCAACAATGGATTACATTTTTTTCAGTATGAAAGCTTCGAATAAGATGATGCAAAATAGTGACTGCTAATTACAGACTGAACGGCAACGAAGAACAAACGGGAAGGACGAGTGATGCATATGCCTGCAACCCAGGCTGCGGAAACCCCGCCGCACATTTTTGCACTTTCACCATTGTCCACCGACTGTCTCCACCCTCTCCCACTCACACGCCTAACAGGGAGGTGGCCTCGCCCCACCACCACCGCCGCCAGCCACCCCCGTCCGCCACCGCCGGCCCTCCCTCCTCGTCCGCGTTCATTTCCCGCAAACGGCCGTCTGCACCGCGCGGGCGTTCTGGCGAACAATCGGCCGCAGTTGCGAGCCGCGCGTGTTTTTCTGACCGGCGCGCCTCCGCCGTCGTGATTTCTGCAGACAGCGGAGCGAGGCAGCGGCCAGATGACAGCCGCATCAGTTGGCAGCATAGTTGGCGGCAAAAACGGCGCGGCCGCGCGGCCGAACTGGGAAAACAGCCGCGCCGCAGACAAACAACCCAGCCACTCGGCCAAATATGCATGCATGCAGAGTGCACAATTTGGCCGGGCAAAAATGCCGGATACGCCGATGGAAAATAGCGATGAAATTGAGGGAAGATGCGCAATCAGCGAGAATGATCGATGTTAGCAGTGAACCATAGCGCGGACGACCTCGGCCAGCGGAGGTAAGTGGCCGAGCGGGCGAAGAGAGACGTCTTTGTGACGTTCGCCAAGGAAATAAATTGTGACACACCTCCGGTCCAGCCAAATAAATCAGCCGGAGTGGCATGGGTTGTCCATAAATCAATAACGGTCAAAGCAGGCACCGCCAGATTTCCTAATGATGCCCCTCGCCACGGAGAGCCAGTAGCGACCAAATCACATTCGTTCTAGCTTCGAAAACCACACCGACCACCACGCATGGCTGTGTACCACATTATAGACCCTCGCACGTGCCCGATGGATCCGTAGTCGAGTCTTGTTTGATGTAAGTGCCGTTTGTGTGTCACGTGCTCTACCTTTCAAGCATGTGAGGGCTTCGACTTCATCGTCGTGCTGCGTTGAGCACCAATTCGCGGCGTTAAGACAGACTCGGATAAGAACCGTTCCTTGGTCACACTCAGAAGGACTATTTGCAGGTTTGCAGACGGGGCCGAACCGGCCACCGCAATACATCAACTTGATTCATATTTTCGGACGACATCGCCTACTTGGCAAGCGTTCCAATGCGAAACGCTCGCGTTAAGCCAGGCCAATTTACTTGAACGAATCGTGTAAGTTACATCAGACAATGCGGCGGCGGCACTTCCTCCGAATCATATTCAATGTCGAGTGTTGGCAATGTTTTGGCAATAGCAACTACCCTATGACAGGCCGGGGTCATTAAGGTAAGGTCGTGGACGCGACAGTTTGGAGGCGCATTTTTGGGTTTTAACATTACGAAACGGTAAGCCGAAGTACACAAATGCAAAATGCACATTTTCGTTGTTATGCATTGGGTGTGTTAAGCTGCATTATGAAATCAAAGCTGTCTGCACATCCTAGACCTGATAAAGTTAAGATATTTGATGTCGGCCACGGCACCTTAGCATGGTGTCGTGCAGTCACATACTGGGGTGAATGCATCTTACCGGCATTCTGAATCGCTTTTTAATGCTGAAAATAGCAAACCTCGAAACACCAATGGGCCCTAATTGCAAAAGGCATCAAAGAATCATTTGACAATGCTATCTCATATGACATCTCTATTGAACAGTACCTACAGATATGTTGGAAGGTTTGCTTGATTGGATTTCCTTGATTGGTTGGATTTCCTTCCTGAGGACTCAACTTGCCCAAACACCAAGAGCTTCAAACCTTCTTGTACTTGCGTCAGCTGTAAGCGGCACGTCCGTTGGTCTCTGCAGAGCAATCACGCGCCTTTGCTCTGGTGGCAACCACTGCCTAGGAAAAGCGCCTTCCAGGAGATACGTTGGCGACGGTTGTGGTAAAGCTGATGTCCGGGGTGTGATCAGGGCATTTTCGTTCGGTCTGTGTAATGACGTGTTTCGCGCGTAGCAGCGCAGTCATTTTATGCAACACGCACACAGCCACGAGGCACCTTCGTCACGATCATACTGAGCAAGTGCATATACCGCCGGTGCGGTACCTGCGGCCGGGTGGGCGTCACCGGCACGGCGCAGCGGTCCACAGCGAGAGGGTCAGTGACGCCACCGCCTGACAACACCAGCACCGTCAGGCAGGCGCGGCGCCGGCCGGGTGACGCCAGCCGCACACAGCGGACGACACGGCCCGCCTGACGCCCCCCCCCCCCCGCACCCACACCACCCCCCGGCCGGGCCAGGTCACGGGGTCCGCTGCCGCTGCGACGCCGGCGGACCGTCCGTCGGGACAGGGCCGGCCGGCGGGCGGGGCGGGCGGCTGCAGCTCGTGCCAGATAGCGCCGGCGCCGGATCAGCCGGCCCCAGGGGCCACCCCTGACAGGGGCCGCCAGCAGCCGTGACCCCGCGGACCGTTACGCGGCTGGTGCATCCTCAGCCCCGGGGCGGTGGGTCGAGGGCGGCTCGATCGGGTCGGGTGGCAGCAGCGGCGATCATCCGGCGGATGTGCGGGCGTGACTGGATGGGGCTAATTGGTTGGTGATGTCATGGTAACCAACAATCGGTACCACTGGACATCAAGGCTTTGCAAGGGAGAATATGGTCACATAACGTATAGGAAGCACTGTAAAGTGGATCGGGACGTTCGACTGGGCCATATGAACGCGTCATCCTCAGAGGCTGGTCAGACAAATATTCAATACAATTATTGCACATCAACTAAATAAATCATTCGCTTAGGCCTCATAATGTGACGTTAAACAAAATGTGAGTGTGATGCACATATAGCGTGAGGTCCATTAATACATCAGTGGAATATGTACATAGTGGACGGCCCAATCGTGTCAAAATTATATATATATATATATAAAGCAAAATGCCAGTCTAAATATATATATATATATATATATATATATATATATATTCCTTTCATAACTGGAGGTCTTTGTCATGTCAGCCATTTTTATCCGCGTGGATATTATCATGGCCCACCCTGAAAGTAAATGTACTCAACCCCATTGTGTGTTTCCCTAATCGTAACCGATGTCAGCTCCGTCTTCCAACATGTCCAACATAAACGGCCCGGACGTGCATATTTTCAGTCGTCATGTCATGTCGCTAAAACAAGCCGATGTAGGTGCAACATGCACTCGATCAAACCAAACAGCGGCCCCTCACCCACCGCCCGTGCAGAGGGCGATGAATGGCGTTCCTCGCCAAACGAGATCGTTTGACCTCGCCTGCAAACGGAACCCCGTGAAAAGGAATCACTTTCAGGGTATATTTGGAGTATCCAAAGAGTATCCAAGGAGTATTGGAGTATCCACAACCCTTCATTCTATATCGCGAGGCCGCGACACATGCGTAACGCGACTTTTCGGCGAGCTCCTGACACCAGAGCCCACCATCTCCGGACATCCGCCAGCCGTCGAGACACGCCAGCCGGCGGGACCCTGACACCAGAACACACCATCTCCGGACATCCGCCAGCTGTCCGAGACACGCCAGCCGGCGGGACCCTGACACCAGAACACACCATCTCCGGACATCCGCCAGCTGTCGAGACATGCCAGCCGCGCCGCCGACAATCGGGAGGCCGACCCCTCCACTATTCGCCCATGCCGCGCAGATTACGCCGCGCAATCGGATCGGCCTCCGCCCGGTCTATTGCTGGCCGGCAAATTAACAGCGGCGCCACTAAAACAGCGGGCCGGGCGGCGCGCGCCGCCGCTCGCCGCCGGCCCCCGACAATCCGACTGCGCCCGTCAGCAGCACCGCCCATCGAATCAGAGCAATCACATTAATCTGCGGCGCTGATCTGCGGCGCTTTTGATACGAGCGACGGGCGCGCTCCCGTATTGAGCCCATCATAACGACACGGGCCGGCCGGCCGCCGCCGGCGATGGCAAATTAATTAGCGGGGCGCGGGCGGGCCGGCCGGCGGGCAGGCGGGGTCGGCAGCAAGGGGAGGGGGCGGGGACACCGACACGCGACTGGGGGGAGGGATCTAGCGGGGACGCAGACGGGGAAGGGGTGCACCGATATTGAGTCGCTCAGGGTGCGTACCAAAGCGAAGGTGTGCAGCAAAAAAATAATATTTCCATTGTTTTCTCAAGGCAGAAGTCAATCATCTGTAGGCTATGTTCCTTATCCCTTCCTCCATATTCTTCTGGCGATTGTTTTTATCGGCGTAAGGACAGGGTTATGGTTGGCGCGAGAGTTGGGTGGCCACGGCGCACCTTTTTTGTGGAAGTTCTATGCCAGCCCTTTGATAAAAGAAGGAAAGAAAACTCTAAATGGTGTTTGGACCACCCATGCTTTGGGATGTTCCGATGTCCCCAAACCTAACGTTACGAGTATTAAGATACAAACTTAAATGGTGCGTCTTTCGCAGCATACTAGTTCACTCCCGAACACCTTCATTCCAGTATCCACAAGCCCAGGGCGCCACCAAACCGTCGCAGACGTTCCACGGGGACCACACTCAGCCGGGCAGAAGCTCGAGCCGCGTCCAACAGCGGATCGATGCCGTAAGCGACGGCCGCTCCAGGCGCCCAGTCCCTTGCCCTCAAAACGTCGAGTGCCCCGCCCGCTGACGCCGGAGCGTTTGAGCAGGGCGAGAGGCCGCCCCAGCTGGCGCCGCGGACGGCGCTGCTCAGCCGGCCGAAGTCGGCGCCGTCGATGGCGCGGCACCACCTGTGCCGGAGAGCGGGCCGGGGGGTGCGGGCAGAGTCGGCGCCGTCGACGACAGGCCATTGATACGTCGCTCTCGGCTGGGGATGAGAGTCGCGACTCAAAGGCCCTCTGCGGCCTCGAGGGCCTCTCTACGCCCGCACTCGAAAGACTGTTACCAAATGATAGGCGCTGCAGCCGGTGAGGCGAGGGGAGGGGAGGGGGAGGGGAGCGCGCGAGGGCAACTTATCCCTCCCGTGCGAGCTGGGCGCCCGAACAGAATGTAATCGCAGTTTTACACATGAATATTGGTTGTGTGGGTACGCCGACCAGACCCTCCACACAAGACGGCAATGTGATCCTGCAAACCTGGCCTCTTTGCAATATTTTTGCATGCACAGTCATGCATTAGAACGCAAAAAATCGTGGAATGAACTGCAGGATTATGTAATCCACGTAAGTGCACGTAACTGTGACTGTGCAGCCAACTTTTAATAGACGGCGAGCAAGAGAAAATGAGTCCCAGGAGCGGTTACCCTTGCTTTTGGCCACGAAGGCTGTCAATGACGTATATGCGTCACGCTTGTTAATCACGTCATTAAAACGAAACGAGCAATCTCCGCATAGTTGGCACCAACACCCAGTGGCACGGAGACGTGAAAACCATGCTCAATAGCAAAAGCCCCGTAGCCTTGGCCAAGGACATCAGGAAGCCCACAGTGTCTGTGCCTGAGACCAGTAAGACGTCTTTGGCGGTGCAGAACAAGCGAGGTGACGACGGGCGGAACTGTTGTCGCCAGGCGGATGATCCCGAAATATAACAGAATGGAGGGGGTTACTAATTTGGGATCACCCCTATGGATGGAGCTACTCGATGCATTGTGATTTCTTCCCTTCATGAGTGACGGGCGGAGGACACCTCCGTGCGACGTTTGTGGGCTTAATTTCTACGCATTATATATATATATATATATATATATATATATATATATGTTTATATACGGAAAGATAGATAGATAGATAGATAGATAGATAGATACAGACAGATAGATAGATAGATAGATAGATAGATAGATAGATAGATAGATATAGATAGATAGATAGATAGATAGATAGATAGATAGATAGATAGATAGATAGATAGATAGATAGATAGATAGATAGATAGATAGATAGATAGATAGATAGAAAGATAGATAGATAGATAGATAGATAGATAGATAGATAGATAGATAGATAGATAGATAGATAGATAGATAGATAGATAGATAGATAGATAGATAGATAGATAGATAGATAGATAGATAGATAGATAGATGGGTAGATAGATGCAATCTCATATATCCGGAAAAATGTTTGCTTTCGAGAGGAAATAAGTTAGAGTAAGCTGGGCCATGCGCCTATGTAGTTTTAATGACACGATCTGTTGCGGTTTAGCCACAGCGTGCTATACATTGGTTCGGTTTGGAAAAGGTGCCACTTGGTGTTTCCCGACATAGTGCTGGCGCAGTCATGAACTAGACTGGTGGCTGGATCTCGAATCACTCAATGAGTTGTAGGCGGCACGAATGGCACGGCGGGTTTGCTGTATCTGCCCATCTCGCTTGCCCAGAACAGTTCATAAACACGTTCGAAAACGGTTGGTCCATCGTTGACGCACGATTGAATGTGATGGTATGCACACGACGGCCCCCACTTTTGTCATTGCAATTGGTCCCCCCCCCCCCCCCCCCCCGTCAGTATCAATTCGTTTCATCTTGCTGCGATGACTTGTCACCGAGATATGGATCTTGCTTGAGTCCGCTGCCTTCAGCTTTTCGCAAATTGAGAAGTTTTACATTTTTCATGTTAGTTGAATGGGTTAGATGGTGGTGATGTTGCAACGATGCCGACATACGGCTCCTGATCGAGCGCCCTGTCCGTGCCTTGTGTGCACTGAGTGCTTTGAACACGCCATAGCACGGTTTTGAAAGAATGGTGAAGCTTGTTGCTGAAAAATGAACTACAGCGATATTCATCGTTAAATAGAAGTAAGCGTGTCAAAGGCGTGACTGGCTGTGCCTTGCTAGGCCAGGCCGGGCAGGGTAAGGTCGCAGAAGCTACCGCATCTCCGATTGGCCGACGTTAAGAGTCGCTTGGCCGATGGTCCCACTCGCAATGACTAAGTACCACAGCATGATATCGTCCGAGAAAAGGGACGAAACCCTGCCGCTACAGCCGCAGATCCGGCGCCGCACAAGCACTGGCGCACCACAAGCACTCAGCGCCCACAGAGCACCATCACCAGGCCGAAAATCGCGCGGAGCAAATCGCGCTGACCCCCGAGAACAAAAGGCGCACTCACCGAAGCCGTCCAATTCCGCCGAGCGATTCAGCACTCAAGCGCGCCGCGTCAATCCTTCGCACTGGAGGAGCTCCGTTGGCGCCTGGCTCGAGACCACTTCTCCGCGCCGGGTGAATCCCGAAAAAATAGCGTATATCACGGGCGCTGATCTGGTCCGGGGCCGCCGGCCGCCATGGGCCGATCTTGTCCGTTTTGGTGGAGAGCCAGATTATATCAGCGGGTGCATTAGCGTGCCGGCGCGCTGCTGTCGCGGCCGATTACATGGCCAGCGCACGCGGGCCGCCGTAAAACACCGGCCAAAAACGGCGCCGCGCCGCGTCTCTTGCGTCTCAGCGCGTCCCGCGCACGTCTTCACCACGCTCCCAGCACGTCCCCGCCGCGACCCGGAGCGGTCTTCACTACGTCCCGGCGCGTCTCCGGCGCGTCTTCCGCTGCGTCCTCGGCGCGTCTCCCGCACGTCTTCGCCACGTCCGCACGCGTCTCCGCCGAGTCTCCGTCGCGTCTCCGGGCGCGTCTCCGGCCTCCGCGCCGCAGCATCCGCCTCCGCGATATGGCACCAGAAAAGAAAGTGAGGAGGCGCGATGGGCGGGTCGGTGCGGCAGAACCTGTTCCGTGCAGCGACACGCGGACGTCGCGGCCGCCGCGGCGCCCGTGGGCCGAGGACGAGCCCCGGCCGGCGCGCCGGACGGCGGCTGGCGGGTCATGCGAGCGGTGCCGGCTGGGCTGCCGAGCTGGGCGCGGGAGTTTGGGCCAGGTCACTGACGGGAGACGGCGTGACGGTGGCGCAGTCGGACGTGGACGGCTCGACACTGGTGTGGCGGACTGGGCTGAGTTGGCTTGCGGACCGACTCGAGGGGTCCAAGGTAGCTTCGGCAAACTGGGGAATGGTGAGGAAGCTACAGTCGGGTGACGTCGCATTTGCTGGAGCTGGGGCGTCAGCCATGCACGCAGATAAATCACCGGCCGGCAGAAAAATATGGAAGCTTTGGCCTTGACACACTGAAAAAGGCTTAATGAAGTCCGGCTCATAAAAGACTCTAAGATGTCTTATCTGAGGACAGGCCTGGGCTTTTGCGCAGGTTAAGATGACGGCGTAGTTAACGCAACATTCGCCGAGCAATACGCGTCTGTCAGGGAAAAGGTCGGTGGCCTTCAAACGGTGGCCAGGTGGCACACACGTATTGTAGGCCAGCACAAGCATGCAACAGGGCTCCTGAGACCAGCTCAAGGACACAGGTGGCGTTTTCATGCGCTCGAAGGCATTGAGACCTCTCGGCAACGTTTTCGAATGTCGACACTTGGCATGGGGCGTGTCAGAGGAGGGGGGGGGGGTGCGTTACATCTCAATGTTCATATGTAATAACTGCAAAAAACATATGTTCCGGGCTAACCAGAAGAAAGCAAAAAAAAAAAAACTGCATCGGGAGGTTTCTAAATTGGGGACGGCAGGACGGCAGGTAGCTCACAAGGATCCAGCGCGATCCGATAAACGCGAGATCACTGACAGCTTCCTCGGGTGAGCTTCCTTTCCTGACGCCAGATTTTTTCTAGACGTTTGCAAGGTTTCCGTTGCGATCTTAAAAGAGTGTGCGACAAGTCTGTGACAGCTGGTTGTGATTGGCTCCACCGGCAACGTTAACACCTTTGCTGAACAAAGTCTCAACTCAGAACAGGTTTGCGGTGTGAGTGGTTATCATAAAAAATCGACTTATCGTCTTGTCGGCTCAGATACCGCTGCTGTATCCGCGGGGAGGACACTTCCCAACAGCAACCTGCGGTCTATTAACATATATGGAACATGAGCCGCCCGGTTTCAGTTCTTTTGTTTTGTTTTGAAAAAAGAAACGCAACTCACGTCATCACACCCCTTTCACAGAGCGCCAGCGACTATACTGGCCATGATAACGCTCAGGGGCATGGTGCAACTGGGATTCGAACCCGCGCTCCCCGCGTGGGAGTCCGATCCACGGGTCAGCGGGTTCATTTGCACTGAAAAGACGCTCTGAAGCGACGCAGCATGAAGGAATTATGAGGGTAGGAGGTTAACTAAGCGGGGCGACATCCAGGAAAGCGCATTACGCTGAAAGACAACAGTATGATCGTGCCGTTTATGATCGTGCCGTTATGTGCCGTTTAGCTGGCACACAACGTTTCTGTTCACATCCCCCCCCCCCCCCCATCCATCCACTGAAACTTTTTGTGCCAAAATTGCAGACTTGAGAAGGGACCCAAAACTCACCGAATATCCTAAATGTTCAAAGTATAGGGTAGCATCCCGTTCAGTTTGTCCACCAACATGCTTTTACGGCGGAACTGCCCCCGACACCTATTTTCTCCCTTCCGTTCCAGCCCGGTCGGTCAAGCTCCCTAGTGGAAAGCACGGTTAAGACTGCTTGCTGGCCGTCTGTTAATACAGGGCCGCAAAGGTTGATCCAGGACCGTCGTAGTTGATTTGTTCCCGATCATGGATACTGCTGGAATATTTGAGCATTTTCATAATCTTTCTCAATATTTATTTGACGCCCTTGCGTCGCTTGAAAGATGACTACGGGTCCTTTGTTCTCACCCTCTACCTATGACAGCAGCGCATAGTGTTTGTAATCGGGAACCGGCGACAGCAGAGATTGCCGCGATATTGACCACTGTTGTGGCATGCGTTGGCGATGCACGATCTAGCGGTAATCATTACCGGGCATCCACTGTTCCCCCACGACTTCTGGACGGACACCTAGCGGCCAGTGTCGTAAACAACCGGCTCGGCCGACAAACAGTCGCAGCCCGGCGATCACAGAAAATAGCGAGCCGACGGGCCGTCGCCGCGGGAGATATGGCCGGCAAAAACTGGCCCCGTGACGTCACGCTCCCGGTCGGTCGAGGTCATGGCGTGACACGCAGCGACCTCGGCGTGTTCACGGCGGGGTCGGGGTCACGCCAAGAGGTCACTGTCACGACGGGTCAGGGTTCAGGGAGCCGGTGAGGCGGTTGTGACCGGGAAGAAGCAAGATTTTAAAATGTCGTCGACGCTGTGGCCGCTTTTGCGGGATGCAAAGCGCGGCAGGGATCGACTCAGACTACGAGAGGTCGACGAGAAGCCCCAGCGCGAACGCCAGCCGAATCGTGACACCTGCCGACAGTTGACACGGTGTGACGCGTCGCATCTGCGCTACAAATGACACCACGGAGCGGCAATGTTCCAAGCACGTCCGAGTCAGTCCGGGCTCAGGATCAAGGATCTCCTGAGTTGCTTTGGAAATGCTGCAAACAAGCCGATGATATGATAAACTCAGTGCTAACTGACTCGTCATGAACAGCTTCTATCAAAGTGTTATATTCACACTTTCCGTGCATGACGTAAGATGAAGAGAACCGCTTATCAGCATTGCGCCTCAGTTTTGGCAGCTGAAGGATGTGAGAGAGCAGCGGAACAACTGTTACCATCTGAGTTAGCATCGCCGGCCATGACGGAAGCAACTTCTTTTAGCGGATCGCGTGCGTCGATCTCCCTGGCTAGATCTTAAAAAAGCACACCGAGCAGCTGGCGCATAAAAAACAACATTGGGACATCGCTAACAGCCAGTTCTGTTTCGAGGCATTCCGGGAAGCTTTCTCCTGCTATGCTGTCGCAAGCAGCAGCAATCACACCTCAGTCAATGCGTCCAGATTGGTTCACTTAGCTTTGTTTAAGTAAAAACCGCTCAAAGCGGTCAAAGTGATGCATTTCAGAAGCACAACTTAGCTTGGCTCTATGCAACCCAATATCGCCTTATTGACTAGCAGCAAGCTCCCGAAATAACACGTGAACCGGCGCTTCCTCACCGCCAGAGCCCCAGCAACAGCTCAGATATCGCGGCGGCTAGGTATGGCTTCAGCAAAAAACGTTCAGGGGACCCGGTCCCGCAACCATGGCAATCCCTCGAACATAATTCCTGCAGACGGTGGGTATCTGCTTTTCTTTCTCTCTGAGGGAAGACTCCTGGGCTCCTTGGATACGCCTCTGCGGGCAACACTCTCCCCCTCCCCCTCTTCGCCGGACCAGGCCGCGCGCCACACGTGCGACCACTCCCACGAAGTTTACCGGCCGAGCGGCGGTAAACTCCATCTCGACCGCCGCCCAGGCGTCCAGCTTATTTCGACTCAGCGCCGTCGCACCGCTCGGATGTCCGGCCGCGATGGCGTCGCCTTCCGGCCCGCTCGGCCGCGCCGCTCGCGCCCCGCCGCTGGCGACGCCCCGCTTCTCCCCCCGCCCCCCTCCCCCCCCCCCGGGCGGCGGGCGGCGTCCCAGCGGCCGCAGCCGGGCACCCGCCGGAGCCGACGGCGCCCGTCAGCACGACGGGATGCACCGGCGTCCTCCGCGTCTCGCTCACGCCGACCCCTGCAGGACGGCGGGCTTGACGGCTGAGGGCGGGGGGTACCGGAGCGGCGTCGGGTCACCGAGCGAGCCGACCGTTCGCGGACCGAGGCGGACCAATGGATCCAGCGACGCAGCCGATCGCTATCGGCCGCTGAAAAAGTGAGCACGGACCGGCAGCGAGGCGTTCCGCGATGGGGGCGACGCGCCGCACGCCCTCGCGCCGCCACCGCCGCAAGAAGCGCCCCGCCGGCGGCGGCCGTGACGCCGCGCTGTGGGTTTTAGCGCGGCCGTGAGGCGGACAGCTTCGAACCCGCGGTTTCGGCGAGGCAATTCGTTTTACTGCCGGTGTTAGTCACGAGGTGGCAGTTGCGCAGGTGGCGCAGGCGGGTTTTTCCATGCGTGGCCTGTCCCTGCTGGAGCCGGTAGGCTAGGACCTGGGAGGTGTGTGGGAAGGCTGGAGTGATAGGGAGAAAGGTCCGGGGGGCCTGCGGGTCAGGGCGCTCCCGAGGTTGGGAGTTGGGATGGCGGACAACTGCGATCACGAGGGCAAAGAGCTGGCATATAACATGCGAGAGGTTCAGATGGAGGGGGGAGGGGGGGCAGCAACATCGCCTGCTCAGCAGACGGCCATAGTTGGAAAAGATCAGACGAGGCGGCCGAGAAACCAGGCGTCCGTTAGGTCACGAGACGAAAGGTTCCCAGCTGGGAGTTCACGAGACCCGGAGGTCAGTAGGTTTGAGACCAGGACCGCCGGGAGGCGGCGGCCGCCCCCCGCACGGCGTGGAGGCGGCAGGTGTCGCGGCGAGCCGACCCCCCGCCGGCGCCGCGACCAGTCGTGACGTCATCACGCGACGCGGCCCCGCCTCGGCCAGGATATTGATGGTTCCGCGTTTTTATTGTTGTATTCGATGCTGCGGCCAGCGACAGGCGGCCACGACAGCTGACGGCGGTATATTCATGACCGCTCCGACGGAGGCGCCCGACGATAAATGGCACGGCGGGAGTTTACAAAGAAGCCGACAAAATTGCAGGTGAAAGGAGCCCGTGCTGGAGGCAGAGACTGCGGGAGAGATGCAGGCTGGATGAAAAATGAGATGGTTTCTCCTACAGCAACATGATTGAAACAAAGCTGAAAGAAAGACCTGGCGACAACACATACCAGCGAGAGTATGCTGGTACGACGAACTCAATCGCGCACGCCCCATGCCGCATGCTGCGGTTCCCATAGACCCATGAAAGGCTCCATGTAAATTAAAGTGCGCTTCTGGCTAACTCGTATGCGTGCACTCTAAAATGCCGTTCCTGTCACCGATCTTTTGAGGGATTTATTCTTTTAGAATATGTGTGTGTGTCAGTCTAGCGGGGAAACAGCGCGATGCGTTTAAATGATGAACGCAACGAGCATGATGCTTGATGCGACTATCCATAGCTATATCCACGTCATGTATCCATATCCATATCAATATCGACACATCCATATCCACATTCGGAAGACGTCGTGTTATGAAGGGGGCGGGGGGTGAGGGGTCTCGCGCCCCAATATTTGAGAAAAAAGTAGCATTAGGTTCTCGTCTGTGCATGACAAGAAATGGCTCAACATGCCTGTAAGATTCCGCATCTCAACTCACGGACAAACTCCGCGCTCCTGTGTCCGCATCAGGGTCGTAGTTTTGGAACTGGAGCTGGGGGCTGACTAGTGAAAGTGACTTACCATGTATTTGTGTTGTATTTGCATTTCACATCAGCTGACGCTCCACATACATACGTGGCTATAATGTGTCATTAATCTGCGAGATAAAACTGCATATCAAAAACACCGGAATGTGATAAGGGATGAAAACATATAAACGCATGCTCGCCTAAACAGCATAACTACATCCCTATCGCACAAAAAAGTGCTTGGCAGCGCGCTTAAAAGTTATTGAATCCGGTTCTCCAACATCCACCGGCAACTCGTTCATGAGACAGACCACTCGGTATGCGAAGTACTGCTGTCTCGCCGCCGTGCGCGCCGCCGGGGGCGCAGGTTTTGTTCTCAAAATGCGCCAACAAACAGGTTTTTCCCCGGATGTGCCGCGCCTTTTTCTCAATATTGGAGATAGTGGGGGGGGGGGGGGAGGTGGAGCCCAACTTGAAAACTGCGTCCCTGGCTTAAAGGTTTTTTTCTTTATGGCAGCATTCCTTGTGCATTCCTAGGCTCTTGACGCTACTAACGACAGATAAAGAAAACAGTGACATCACTGATTCTGCCACGGATCGAGTTTTGGGGGAGGGGAACATCGAACTCTTAGAACGCATTCCTTGCCATGCGACGTCATGAGCGCAGTGTTGTGATTGAAAAATTCTGTGAAATGTTTGTGAAAATTTTGTTTCACAGATTGTGAAACATCTGTGAAAATTGGCACCGCTTCCACCACCCATAGCAAATCCCATGAGGGCCACCCATATTCACCAGCGGCACTTCTCTGGATGTTGGAGCGGACGCTGTCTCGGCTGGCAGGGTGGCCAGCTTCGGCGGGGGGCGGGGGGTGGGGGCACATTGAGCGGCGCAGGGGTGCGCCACGGCCAGGGGTGCGGTCCTGGTGACGTCACGGGCCGTCCCCGGTCACCTGCCGTCGGCGGCAGGCCGGCGGAGTTTTAAAACAGGACGACGCGGAGCTGCATTGTTAACGACCGACGGCGGCGGCCCGGAGGCCGCAGTGCAGCAGCGGGACGGGCGGGACAGGAGTGGTCAGGTGGGACAGCACGGACAGGTACTGTGAAACGGACCGGCAGCACAGAACGGCCAGGCGAGATAGAACGGGAAAACAAAACAAGAACGAACAGGCCAGGCAGCGCGGCTAGACGTGGCAGAAGAGGCAGACGAGACGGATAGGAACAGGCGGGGAAAGGGACAAACGGAACAGACGGGACTTATGACATACACAGAGCTGACAGAATGCACCGGACGGAACCGACAGACCAGTGATAGAATACACGGTATGACATACATAGAAATGACATATGACATATGACAAATGAAATGACATATGACATAGAAAAACGGAAACGAAAACGCACGGGACAGTGCGACGGATGGAGCAGCTTGGAAGCCGGGAATATAAATACTTAACTCAGATATTGCACGTGTAGCAGGAGGGACACACGCGGCATGTGTGGAGTCACCTGTCCCGTGTGGTGAAAGGATGGGACCAAGCAGACCTGCCGGACGGATCTTACAACTCACACGCGCCGGAGGTACACGTAAAGATGTGTGTACAAGTGGGCCAGATGAGACATGCTGTTTGGAGTGGACCGGGCGTACAGACGGGCTGCACCGAACAAGCAAGAGAGCCGGGAGAAGGAGAATGGGGAGACGGAGAATAGGGAGAAATATATCAGGGAGAAGGAGAACAGAGAAAAGAAGAACAAGGAGAGCGGGAGGGCAGATCGACTGCTGTAGATCATGCAACAAAGGAAAGGACAAGGAGAAAGAGAACAAGGAGAAGGAGAAAAGGAGAAGGAGAACGAGGAGAAAGACAGCAAGAAGGAAGACAAGGAGAAGGAGAACAAGGAGAACAAATGGGAAAACAAGGGGAAGGACAGCAGGGAGAAGGATAACATAAAGGACAACAAGGAGAAGGAGAACAAACGAGAGAAGAAGCTGGGCGCAGGAGTCAGGGCGGACAATCACTTTGGCTCCACCGCAGCGACTCGCTGCGCCGTCGCTATGGAACAGGCATCGCACAGGACGCAACCGTCCCATCGCCAGGCAATGCTACACAACGCAGCGACGAACGCCAGCGCAGCTTTCTTCAATCCCAGCGGACAGGACGGTGGGGCGGCCGCTGCAGACCGGCGGCCGCGCCGCCGGCCGGCCATCCATTATTGAGTGGGCCGAACAGGTGAGCCCGATAACGAGCCGGCGCAATTAATGCCGACCGGCGGCGCTGATTGAGCCCGACGCGGCGCGTCATTACGGCAGCCCGCCGCCTGTTTTGCCGGCCGCCGCCGGACGTCCAAGGTTAGGCGGCGCGGCGCCGTGCGTGCGGCTGCGGGGGTGGGTGTGGGCGGCCGGCTGTGGGACGGTGGGCTGATGGGACGCGACGGGAAGGGGACGCACGCACTCGGTGGTCGGTGGGCCTTCGGGTGCTGTCGATGGGTTTGCTGGGGCGGCTCTGTTAGTGTCACGATTGGTGGGTTCTTCCCGTTCGTTCTGCAGCTTCTCGTTCCAGGGAGAAAGAAACCTTGCATGAGAGACAAACCTTGGCGGTTGCGAAGAAGCAAAGAGAATGCCGCGACTCAACGAGCCGCAGCCAGGCGGGACTGAGCCGAGCCGGCCCGACCGGTCCCTCACCCGCGGCGTTGCGGCCGGCCGCCGCCCGACCCGAGCCGTCACCGTTGGCGCCCGCTCTCCAATTACGGGTCGCATCGGCGCGCCGATAACGCCTGAAGCCCGCTCGATCTCCCCGGGTAAAGCGGCCGTATCGGGAGGCGATCTCGCGCCCGGGCCGCCCGGACCGCCCGCGCCCCGGCACCGCGCGCGCTGCACCGAGCCGCGGGTGCGCCGCTGCGCCGGCTCGCGGTCGGCGGCGCCGCGCCCGCGACGTCAGCCGACCTGACACGCGCTGGTCCCAGTCGACTGTGACGCTCACAACGTCACGTCACGTCACGTCACGCAGCCGTCACGTCATGTCACGTCGCGTCATGCAGCCGTCAGGCCTATTGCTTCCTACCCTATTACACGTGTTCACCAGCAGCCGGCGGCATTGTCAGTTACTGTTCTGGTGCAGCCCCGGTGACTGGAGCGATCCGATCCGATCCGTACCGATCCGTTCTGGTGACTGGAGCGATCCGTACCCGGGCTACTGGCCGGGCTTTGGAAGTGTCCCTGCAGATGTCATGTGCCCACATTTTTCACTCAGTACGTAGAAAAGATGTCCAGAAAAATCAGAAAATTTCAGCGGTGTTCTACACCGTTTCTAAGAAACCAGCACAAAACAAAACGAGTCGAGCGCGCCCGTCCGGACCAGGGTTACGATTGTTAAGATCATTGTTCTGAGACAAAACACGCATCTGGCGCCCACGCAGTAGTGCATGGGTGGATCTACGCAACGCGTCGGAAGGGTCTTCGCATCGCTGGTGTCTTGGCTTTCTCAACATGAGACTAAAACCACACCAAATTCTCCCCCCCCAAAAAAAAAACAGCAAAAAGACAAAAAACGCATGTTTCGGTGACCTGTAGTTTTCGGCTCCCTCCACAAAATGAACTTGGTGAGGTTTTCCTTGTATACAGGGTGGCTGCGATCAGTGCCTCAATGCGGTTAGTGCAATAAAACTCATCGGGCGCGCATTTGTTTGCAAATCCAATCAAAGTCGGTTTAAATGTGTGAAATCGGACGCATGAAATGGACTGACCTGTGTCATTCCCCAACTCTTTGCATTAAGCCCCAAATCGAATGGGTAAACTACGGGAAAATGTGGTTTTGATGAAGTTAGCTTCGTCGTGGCATCCCTCACTCAATAATCGTTAAAAAAAGGTACCGTACCACCGTCGACTTCTGCCCTATCACACATGTGCGATAGACTTTCACATAGGTATCTCGAGAAGTGCAAGCGTTTGACAATGCAAGGAAGCGGATCTTCCTCTGACAAGTACGTACGAAGTTGTGCATGCCTGCGCTATCGCGGTCACTGGCCGCCCACACAACTTTTACTGAATGGCAAGAAGACAAAGACGGACATTTTTATTGGTGTGGTCGCAGCCTACGCCACAGTCATCGTGCTGGCTCCGTGAGACAGCAGGGCAACGCTTCTGATAACGATTACATCCGTGTCGTGACCAATTACAACGAAGTGTAATTGACGTTATCTTGCACCTTTTCCGGGAATAATGCAGAAACACGACAAGAAAAACTTAACCAAACTTTGTCGGGACTTCCCTCGGCGACTTTGAACGGAGTGGATATATGATCGTGTTATCAGTCACGACTTATGTGTACAATCCAATGTTGGAAGTGCAAAAGTCATTTCAGAATGAAACATCGCAAAATACCTTAAAGCCACATGTGACGGCTAATGCATTCGTCGGCAGGTTGTGCCGGTGACAGAGTTTAGGTGGCAAGATCAAAGTCCCCTTGAAATGAAAAAATCAAGGATAAGAATGTGTGACAGCAATAATGAGCTTCTACTCCGTAGATCCACCTTCGGACAGCTTCTTTCCGCCCCTCGTCATCGCGGCACGCGCGGCGCGCCCGCTCTCCGCGTCGCACCACCACTCGGCCGGTTTGAGCCAACAAACCGACCGCCTCCTCCCCGCCGCCCGTCCCACCCGTCTCGCTCGCAGCCCGCTTCCCGTCGCGGGCTCACACATGCAATATGCAGCGCGTGGCGTCTCTGAAAAATCGTCGTCGCCGTCGGCGCCGCTGCATCCGCCCGTCCACCTGCTCGGCTCCTG